>NW_028292578.1:14118716-14247772 GCF_029948245.1 Actinia tenebrosa
CCACATCAATAAGTATTAGCCACATCAATAAGTATTAGCCACATCAATAACTATTAGCCACATCAATAAGTATTAGCCACATCAATAAGTATTAGGCACATCAATAAGTATTAGCCACATCAACAATTAAACACATCAATATTAGACACAAAAGAAAACGAAGGTAGAATTCACTTCTTACTTGCTGTCTGTGTCTATACCCATAGCAATACTTTCTTCAATATCGTCATCATTAAAGGAAGAGACTACTGTCAAATACCGAACTCTTTCTGGCATTTTCGCTTCAAGTTTGACAACCTATAATGTAACAGGAGATGGTTAAATGTCAATAAAGATAGGGGGAGAGAGAGATGTAGAAAGGAAGGAAGGATTTTAAGGAAGGAAGGAAGGTAGGATTTTAAGGAAAGATTTTAAGCAAGGAAGGAAGGAAGGAAGGGAAGAAAAGAAATCAACTTACCAGTAGAAGGAACTAGGAAGAAATAATGGAAGAAAGCAAGCAAGCAAGAAAGGAATGGAATAGAGAGGTAGGAAAGAAGACATGGTGATTAAACAAATATCAGTACTAGGTTTTTTTTAATTTTTGCTTACCAGCCGTAAGATGTCATCATCTCTCAGAAGGTTGACCATGGACTGCAGATGTTTCTGCATCTCTCCTTTAATAAATTCATCATAACCCAGTAAGTAACCATTTAATGAAGCATAATTTAATCTTTGGTGGTGTGTTAGCAGGATCCCAGGAGAAAAATATTTCTTTGGTATTTAATATCCTTTAAGGAATGATTTACATGCAGCAGTACAGTACCTCCACTTATGCTCCACAAGGAGCGAAGAGGATAAATAAATAAGTACAGTACCTCCATGTTTGGATGCTTTTCTTGCAAAGTCTCCATCAGGTAAGGCAAAGGCTGAACCCTTTGATGCAAAGAAACCCTCAAAACTAGACCTACAAGAAACAAAAACATTAGGATTATGCACAGTATTACAAGGGCTGAGGATGTTGGTGTAAGAGCATGTATCCACTATATTGGTCTCTCATCTTTAGGGTTTTAATCTCAACTTATTAAACTCATTAATAATTCATGAGGAAAACACAACAGAAATCACAACCGTGAAGAGTTTTGTAAATCAGATACAGAATCCTGTTCATTTGCATAAACTTTAAGATGGAATTTCTTGGCCAGATTCACTTTTATCTTGAAAATTTTAGCGAAACACGAAGGAACTAACCTAGACCTTTGATAAGTAATCTACAGTATTTGTGTCTGTGTTGTATCCAATATACAAACTCTCGGCTACGCCTTGAGTTTGTATATTGGATACAACACGGCCACTGACATACTGTATATATTACTGACATAATTGAGTAGAGTTCAATGGTATTGTCTTAAACTTGTTTTACAATAGTTTATTGCCCCTTTCAGACCTTAAATTCTAAAATACTATCAACTTGCTAATTACTATCATGAGCTTTGGCCACTAGTAAAGAGGAAAAACTTAAATTAATTACAACATTGCATAATTAATGTCTATTGCCACACCTAGAATTACCATCCACCCCATGAATCATATATATATATGACAAGTATCATGTTTATTTGAAATAGAAGACTTAATTGTAATAATCAATTATTATTGTCATATTACTGTTGTCTATAGGTAAATATAATACAGTAAAAAAGATATTATGTCTAAAAAGGTTTTTTAGTGAAGGAGAAAAATATAATATTGCCAACAGTAATTTCATCTTCCTAATTTATTGTTACTGTGTTTGGTGTTTTGTACCTCAACATTATTTTGACTAAGTCATGATCATAACTGAAATTTTGTCCTGTATATTTAGCCATTCAGGTGGAATGGTATGGAATGAAAATACTAAATATATACCATATATACTAATAATAACTATTAGTATAATTGTTATAATTATTATGATGCACTGGTCAGCTAAGGTTTTCTTTATATTAGTTTCAAAAGGCCAGACAATTTTTAAAACATGTAGCATATATGGTTACATATTATGTAAATTAGAGTGGATATATCTTGTTTTATTATATTAGATAGCACACACACACTCTCCTGACTGGTGGAGAATTGTGCCGTATTAGTGAATGGAGCACTGTTGCTGATGCCATTGGCACACATACAGCCAACTTTGCAAACAAAACATTGGAAACTACTTATCTTAGCATGGATTGCTTTTTTCCTATGTGTATAAAATGGCCATTTCCTCTCCTTCATTCAGAAATAATTCATTGTTTAGGAAGCATTGAAAGCACTCAAAAAGAGTGGGGCAGTTGTCTATAGCTCGTACACCTATAAGACCTACCTTGTTACTTGTATTTCTGTTGCATTAATATCTGCACCATTCATCATTTAACCCTTATTTAACCCTTTAGACAACCTAATATAGGAATGATTGATTGATCAGATCCTCTTACAACACAAAAGAATTAACTAAAAACTAGCTGTTGTGGTCCAGGAAGGCAAAGTCCACATTGGTTCAACATTTAAAGGCATTAACAATGATTTAATAAAGTGTAAATATCACTGTTATAAGATCCTTCTATTAATGAATTATACGTCACATGTTAATTAACGCATGGTGATTTTGAATCACTAAAACTCATTGATTAAATTTAACCATGCAAGAATGATTACTGTATCATGCTATGCATCATGACTAATGAGTTGGATTAGCAAACAAGATTTAAATCATTTAGACACTATCTTCAGGATTACTTGGAATTAACAGAGTTCAAAATAGATCCTACATCTATTAAGTAATTTTTAAGTTTATTCAAGAATTGAACTCTCCTGTAATTCATTGTTCTCTGTGTTGAAATATAATGACCCATAAAATACTATTGTTGTGGAAATCTCTCTTATATGAGTAGCAGGCAAAATAAGACAACACAGAAAGGTTAAAATACTCTTTAATGATACGTCATTAAAAAAACATAATTTATCAAGTATCATAGAAGATTAAAACTATGACAGAATAACATTTATAAAATTAAATATCCACAAATAAAATTAAAGGTCAAAAATGATTATTTATAAACACACACATATGAAATTTATCCTGATATTTCTAATGTTTAACTGGAGTGTTTTAGAAGTGCGAGTTATTGTAGAAAATTTCATAACAGGAAAAACAAAGACTTCGTCAGCATTGTCAAATTCAAACGAACAATTACAGATCATCAGGAAATAATAAATAAATAAGCTTACATTCCTTGAAAGCGTAAAAATCGTTCCCCATTTCTTTGAAGTTGGCTTTCCGTGATCAAAATTATAACATTTACTGTAAACAATATTTATTCAAAGGAATCACAATCATCTTCGTTAATATATGTATAAACTTATGTTTTAAATAAGTAGAATATATTAAAACATTTGAGTACGTACGTGACACAAGTAATTTTACACCCCTAAAATTTTACATTCTCGTAGCGAGAAATAATCATTTATATACGGAAACAAATCGAATTTCTTTTTCAAACATAGAATTTTATAGAATATAATTTTCTCTGGAAATGCTAATTGGAATTTTTAATCAACTAGTATTATTTTACTGAGGTTTTATTGTCTAGATTTTGAATTGAAGGCTACATTGAGTATAATGTTGTTTGTTTGAGAGACGATGAAAGTTCAAGGCGTTTATCGATTCATTTCGAAATTGTTTGGCTTCAATTTTCAGATCAGAAGGATCGTTGAAAAGCTATTGATCTTTTATAATTCAGTAAGAAGAGATACTTTGTGGTTTTCGATAAGGATGAGTAATCCAAATGAGATAAAAATCTATGAACAAGCCGTCCCAGCCCATTCAACATTTGCAAAAAATTACGAGAGAAATATGTGCCAAATATAAAGATCGACCTAAAACAGCTGAAGGACGTAGCGTTTAACTTACGTTCTGGATCTAGGAGAACCATCTTCGACATCTTCATCAAGTTCCTATAGCCATCGTACAAAAATGTTAAGTCTAGATTCACATGACAAAGCTGAAGTGAAAAATTCAGCTGAGAGAAACGTTTGACATTTGAAAGAAATTTTAGTCAAAATACACGGCTATATTTACCGAATCTGTGCAGATGCTTGTATTTTCTGAAGATGGTGAACGTAGAACTGTCACTAGGGACATTCCTGCTCGAGATCAGCCCAAAGGCTGGAGTATTGTTATCGTATTTATCGACCTCAACGTTGTAATACTTGCTGTCCTTGTTCTGTTGTTGTAAGGAAGTCTGACCGGCTACTTACTGCGCATGCGCAACTTATTAGCCCTCGACTTCAGACATACGTCCGTGAAAAATGGGAATCTTTATTTCTATTTTTCTCTTTTTCTCTCATAAGAACGAAAACGCTGGAATGTTAGAAAATAGAAAGTAATAACAGAACAACAGATATTGGAATTTAAGAATAAACTGATGAATCAAGTTACATATTTCATTTAGAGTTCACTCCAAAAATAAAAGGTAAATTCAACTGAAAACGAACCAAAACAGTTCCGCTGCATTCGTTTTCTCTTCTCTTCTTATATATTTTTAAAAAATCGTTTTTTGATACTTGCACGTAAAAAAATATGAAAGAGTAAGAATATCCACCAGCCTTAGTCCAACCGTTTTGTTTAAAAGAAAAAAAAACTGGCATGGCAAATCTCGAAAGTTGGCCTGCATTGCGTCAGTCACTAGCTCTTCATGAACTCTATAAGGCCTTATGAGATTCCTCCAAGAAATGGCTGATGGTCACTCAATGTTAACTTTATTAATAAATTTCGTGCAGTAATTTGAATAAACATCGATTTGAAACAGCCTTCAAAAATGATAAACTTTTACAATCGTTCTTTTCCCCTCTTTCTTTTTTCACTTACCATTTCAAAATACCATAATCCAGATCTTTGAGCGTCGAAAGAAGTTTAGAAACTTCATCAGCTTTACAAAGTAGTTTCATTCTTTTGAAGAAAGTCTAATACTGTAGTATTATACCTAACGGTTCACTGTAAGAACCGCTTTATGTTAATCACGGGACTACTCTTAGGCCATTGAACCGTTACAATGCCAAGCGTCCTGTGATTTAATACTACCAATTAAGGAGAAAGCGTATCTGATGTTAGGTTAACTGCTCCCAACGCATGTTGAGCAATGCTACATCCGTTTGGTTCAAACAAGCGGCGGGTCGGTCGAAAAATGATGAATCAAAAAGCCTTACACTGAGACTGTAAAATTATGCTGGCACTTTTACTAGATAGCTTATTTAAAGGATGCTATATTTTAAGTCAAAATGACAAAACTAAACATTGAAATAAATTGGTTAAAATCAGTGTATTTTACTTATTTTTAAGGTCAGTTTGTGTTAAAGGTCAAAACGTTTAGCGCGAGAAAAGGTTAAACCAGTCCGAGCCTGAGTACTGTCAGTTAAAAAGTCAAGTGTTCCGAAACTAGCCCCAAATTCAGATCTATATATATATACGCCAACTTGTGATTTTATCACAACGACAATAAAAATAATTTTCGAAGGATTTTGAATTTGGAGGAGTTACCCTAAGAAAAAGAAAAATTGTGCGCGCAGCGAAGGGCGCTTGCACCTCCAATGTCTTAGTTAAGTTTTCTCTCCTAGAAGACCTTCTTTGCGAGCATTTAAAATAAGAAAATCTTTTCAAACTTTTCACAACTTCCTAGTGCACCGACTTTAGATATTTGAATCTTACTAAATGGAGTCTGATTCTTACGTAGGGCATTCATGTCACCATTATAATTAATTTTTATTCCTCTTATTTGATTTACGTAACTAATTATTCCGCTGACGCAACATACACGATAATATTCATTAAGTTATTAAAAAAATTCTAAATTATTAAAAAACTAATTTCGCGAGTTATTTATATGCTTTTGTTTTCTACACAGCCTGATTCTCTAGAAATCATCATAGTTGATCGAGTTAAAACACTAACTGTTAAGGCAGCGATGAGCTCAAACTGAAACTTTTTACGTCACTCATACGTCATCGCGCTTCCACATCCCAACCATTTGTCTTTTTCTTTCTTTTTTTGTTATTTTCACTTTAAAATTCTATTCATATTTATCTCACCTCTTTGTTGCCTAGTGATATGAAAAAAATTTATGGCGTAATATTTATTCCTACATTTCATTTTTCGTTTTCTCTTTTTTGCAAATACTGGCTTCTTTGAAATTTCAATACAGAATGATGTAAACATAAACAACGTGCGGAGGGAACCCATCTTGCATTTAGATTAGCTGTAATAAACTGTCGTCATAAAACTAACAATTAAGTTATTAATCTCAGACCATATGACTGACACACGTCAAAAGGACTTTGAAAATGATTTTGGAGAGTGAATCCCTTGGTAAAAATCAGTAAGATTTATAGCTTCTATACTTGTGCTTTAATATTTTTGGAATATATTGTCTTCTAAAACGGCTTTATCCAAAGTGCCTGTTCAAAGGCTATCTGTGCCATTATAAACTGAAGAGGAAGAGGTTATTGGCGGCGACTACTTCACAGTATCAAATAACAAAATAAAAAAACACATTTGACTTCTAGATTGTACTGCAAACCCAAGAATACTGTGGTTTTGATATCGCATCTTAGATACACACAATTAAACAATACTAGAAAAAGGTTCCGAAAAGCAAATGTCTGTCTTACCTTCTAGTAAATATCCAGTAATTCTTGACCTTGCGAGCTGCTCGCCGGAATCGCTCCTTTGCAGCATTACTTCGGTCGATTTGCGACTGTTTTGTATCAGCCATTTCTGAAGAAATATTCGACATAACTTTGAAGGAGAAACTCACCAGGAAATGATTCTGTAGCACAGTCTCGTGTTGTATATTTTAAGTGTTTTATAGTTGAGTGGCTTGGTATGGATTAAACGTGCGAAGTCTCGGGCACTACACGGATATAAAGTACTAGATAGAACGTGTTTCTTAAACGTGTGAACTCGTGAACTGTCTGCTGGTCAGGATCCCATAAAATAATCGAGGGATCTCGGCCAGGCGATCACAGCAAATCAACACCTTGACCAGGAGTAAAATGTATGCTGTAGAACTAGCTAAATATATAAAATGAAACAGCGGATACACTCACCTATTTTATGTAGACCATCCGGTATTGCAGTAACGCAGTATTCGTCTACTCAAGATTGCAATTTATACATTCCCCGAACAGAAAGCTATCGCATAAGTAACGAATATTAATCCACGAACAATGACGAGAAAGATCACGTTTTCCATGAGTGCAATATCTGTATTTAGAAAACAGTTCGTTCTAATGTATGTGCATATATATCTATAAATGTATACATTGACAGCTGAACTTGATGACCATAATAAGCAGTACACGAAACAATACATTATGCAAATCGTAAAAGTCTCATATTTTTTAAGATTAAAATATACTTTCAAGTCAAACACATTATATTTAGATTCATAACACAAGCTCAAGCTTAGTGATTTATATTTCTATAATAAAAAATAGATTAGGGGCTAGCGGAATTGAAACGAGGCTAAAAGGGCACATTCTACACACAAAAAGCAATCAAAAGGCTCTCAAAATTAAGCAAATAATTAAGCAAATAATTTTATTCAAGAGCAATTTTTAAAATAATTTTCTTAGGAAATAGGAAGTTTGCTTTAGAGATTATGATTACGATTATGATTATGATGGCTAGCATGTGGGTGGGTTGTTTAAAACACGGGCTTCCTGTGGATTTGGTTTGTTTACCCGGCGCACGTTGCAATATGGGTTGTTTTCAATATGGCGGTCGAGTCAGCTGGAGTTTTCTTATTTGTCAAAGTTTTTCTCAATTTTACGGTCTTTTGGTAAGACCGATTTTGATAAATTTACCACAGAAAGATAATCTAATTGTACATTTTTTCGATAGAAGTGCTATATTTTTATATTTATTCTCTTCACTAAAGTATTACTATTTTTTTAAGACGTTATATAAGCTTTTAGTTCGATTTACCCCTTCAAATTATATAATTTCATTTTTTTTTTTCGCAAATTGTATTTTGTTTGTTTCTAGGATCGCTTTAAGCGTAGCACAAGAAATACCTCTACCAGAAACATTTATAAATCCTACTTTTCAAGTTGCTCATTATTTATGGTAAGATTATCAAATTAAATTTTAACTTTCTTAATTAAAATTAAGAATTATCAGGACTTTCGTAGAGATTGAATTAAAGTAAATATTTAAGCTTACCTAAGCTAATCAGTCTAATTTATTATTTGATTTCATTATTAAGGGAAGGAAAGGTGACCCAAATCGTCAAAGAACTAGATCGAGTCAAGAAGCCATCATACATCCTTGCAACACCTGAACATTCTCTTTTCATTTCAAGGTAAGCTGATTTTTGTGAGTACAAGTTTATTGATTCTTTTGCTGGTTTTTAATCACTTCCAAGGGAATGAAATAGCAAAAGCGATGGTGGCCATTTTGGTTGATATGACAAAATAATTCGTTGACAATTCTTTTGTTAAATTCATCCATAATGGGGACTATGACATCATGTGCAAACAAAGATTAGTTTTGAAAGTCTTTTTGTTCGATATTAATTTTTATTTGAGTTTTCTTCACTAGATCAGTATTGAGCGAATGACCTAACTGGTAAATGATCTTAAGGAAAATAAATTGTTTAGAAGCAAAGAATTACCCCATAGATGTTTCAAGTTAGATTCCCATTCATTCATTCATCTATCCATTCTTTCAACCATCTATCCATTCATTTATTCAATCAATCAATTATCAATCAAACAATCAATCATTCATCTATTCATCCATCCATTCCTTCATCCATCTATTCATTCATTTATTCATTCGTTCATCCCTTAATCAATTCTTTCATTCATTCATCCACCCATCCATTTATTCATTTATTCATTCACTTATTCATTTTTCATTAACTTTCTTTTACTTTCAATCATTTCATAACCTGCATTTTACTTGGAATACTGTCAGCTTCCTGGATGACCAGGTAAATGTTTTTTTAATTATATAGTTATAACACTTAAAAAAATTGTTGTCTTCAACTGATGATTTCTCTATTAAATTAGTTACTTCCATTAAACAGCTACTTCTTTTTGATTAATTATTATGAACATTGACTAGGTGTTGTATGTATCAGACACCAGACAGAAAGACAGTCATGCAATAACATTTGCTCAAGGCCATGGACTTGATGGACCATGGGGAATGGTGTCCGGTACGTATGTCATCTGAATCTCTATCACCCTCTAAGACTTTTCACTATAAAGAAAGAATATCTGTCACACAAAAGGGTCAAAGAAAATTGAACATTCCTATTGATTCAATAAGTGTTGACAAATGTCATACTAAAAAACAAATTGTAACATTTAGGGCTTCTGTTAATAACAATGAATCGTACATATTTTACTGAAAGGATTTACCCTGTCTAAATAAAAGCATATACTACTACTAAGGCTGGTTCATAATGTATGACAGAGGGGGGGGCAGGTGAAATCTTTAAATGACAAAATAATTCATAAGACCCCCTCTTGAAGTCCCCCCAAAAATAACTATCCCCCCTGGGCGATGTTATTAGCTTATGATTTATCAGCCTAGATAATGTTTTTTTTTTCAGATGGCATCTTCCTATATGTTGCAAGTTTTACAACAGACAGAATTCATAAATATGAGTTATCATCTGGGAAGTTCATCAGTGCATTTGGTAGTGACAGTGACCCATTAGACTGCCCTGAAGGGATGGTCGTGGGACCCAACAGAACTCTTTTTGTTGCTAGCTTCCTTAATGATAATATTCTGAAGTACTCTCTTGATGGACACTTCCTTGGTGTGGTGAGTGTCAGTCCCCATGGTAACAGTAATCGCATAGAGGTGGGGAGGATCTGAAAAGGATATATTGTATAGTACTATAAATATCCATACCTCCCCCATGGAGGAGATTGGTGGAATTTCTAAGGGGTGGGAAGGGTCTGAGGAGGGTATATTGTGTAGTTCCAGAAAATATCCATACCTCCCCCATGGAAGGAGATTGGAATTTCCAAAGGGTGGGGAGGGTCTGAGGAGGGTATATTTTGTAGTTCCAGAAAATATCCATACCTCCCCCATGGTGGGGATTGGAATTTCTAAGGGGTGAGAAAGGTCTGAGGTGTACCTGAGGTCCAAAGACTTGATAAAGTCAAAAAAGGAAATAACTAATGGTAAAATACTTTCTAATTTTTCTTCGAGGTTTAATTCTATATCATAATTCATCTGCATTCAAACAATATTGATATTTTCATCAGGTACACAACATAAAAGCAAATTTGTATTTTTTTACAGGTTGCAGATAAAAGTAATGGTATAAAAGGGTAAAAAATATTTTTGTTCAGTTTAAAAGATGCATAATAGACTAGAAGAGTACCTGCATTTAGGTATTCCTGTACAGAGAACCTAAATACAACAGGCATTTGATCCAAAAATACCTATTCATCAGGTATCGGATGTGTTCATAATGGCTAACCAATAGACAATTGGTAGAGTTCTCACTATTAGCTAGGTGTTACCTTCATGTATATATACTTATCAAATAGGTGAAAAAAACTAAATTAAAAAATTATTACATGCCAGATGATTTTTGACAACTGTTAGAAATAATAACAGATTGAAGCCTTCAAAACTTTGTTTGAATCAAGAATACCAGATGTTGAAAATTGTCCATTGTACATATGTAACGGTTGGAAGATGCACACTAGTGGAATCCCATATAGTATCATGAATAGGAATAGGGGTGTAGCAATGAAGGCAATGCCCCCTCCCCCCCCCCCCCTGTGTGTATTGGCAGGGAAATGCCCTTGTATTAATTTATATATACATTATCTTGTTATAGTCCTGAAGATGTTGCTCTTCTTCCCGATGGAACACTCCTTGTATGCAGTCATTATACTGATAATGTACTGAAGTTTAACAGTACAACTAGTAAGTCATATTAGAGCACTATACACAATCAGCATCAGCAGTTACAGTAGAGTATGCAAAGGAAGGAAGGGATTTTGGATGGTGGGAAGGACATACAGATGGATGCCAGGATAGATTGAGGGAGGGAAGAATAGATCAATTATGGATGGAGAGATGGATTGGTGGATGGCAGCCAAATTCCAACCAAATGCTTTCTTCTCTTTAAAGATAAATTTCTTGGTGAATTCGCCAAGGTAGAGAGACCAGTTGGACTGACAGTTGGCTCTGACAGGTATTCTATCTAGTATACATAAAGCAGCCTAATAAAGGACGTAAATCACTTCAATGGCAGAAATTCATAAACATTTCATGATAAACAAACTTGAAGAATTTTTTTTCTTCTTTTACAGAATTTTTGTTACTGATCTCTTTTCTTTTTCATTGGTTTTAGAAACGTTTACGTGACAAGCTATGTTACAAATAGCATTCTGAGGTACGATGGGAAAATGGGTTAGTATTGGATCCCTATCTGTAGTAACAAGATAACAAAGAATAAGTATGAAGAATAGGTTCAAGTGATCTAGAAAGCCCCTTAAGGAACTCAAAAATATTTTTTGGGAAAATATGCTCGTAGAAACACATACTTGGTTCACATGTTATGTCAATGCAGCCATGTCAGTGATATTTAGCAAAATATTCCTCATTAGCCCCAAAGTACTCACCAACATGCATGGCTGCCATGTCTTTGCTATTTCACTCTCTTGAAAATCCTTGCAAACTTGTCAATAAATGCACAATTTCTGTTCAAAAAATTAGGGAAATTCATAGATGTATATGCATCAGGTGGAGGATTGTCTGGGCCGTCAAGTGTAAGGTAAAGAAAATTAATACCACTACAAGAATTTTCCAAGCTGGTTCCTATGATCCTCACTAAGGATATGTCATCTCGCTTGTTGACCGTCCATGAGTTTTGGGAACATTAATAAATATTTTTCTGATCTTAATTTCTAATGCTGTATAAAATGCACGTTCTAAAAACGTGGTTTAGATTAACCTCACTTTTATATATGAAGTCATATTTTGTTTTACCTGGAAATAAACTTTTGGAATTCCATCATTTATGTACAGACGTGGGTGCGAGCAGTGTGAGTTTGATAGAAGACACGCCTCCATTATTATATTTCCCTCAAAGGGACATAATGTACAGCTTGATGTATGTGTTCAGTTTTGCAGATTACCGTACATTATACGCTGCCAGCTATGACAGTGATCGTGTCGTGCTGTACAACAGTACATCAGGCATGACTTTTACCCTTCCTGGACGAGTTAAAGAGTATGATGGAGAAGGTTAGTAAACCTGCAACAATAACTACAAGTAATTCACGCTATGAATGCAATGAGAAGATTTTTTCATACAACATTTTGTATCACGGACATAGCACGGCCAACACAATCATGAGTTACATCATCTCTTAAATCATCACCATAATCGCCATCATCATCACCGTTAATGCCATCATCACCAACATCACCATCATTCACATCAGCATCATCATCAAAACCATCATCATCACCATCATCCTCATGTATCATCATCATCACCATCATCATCATCACCATCATCATCATCAACACCATTATCATCATCAGCAGTAGTAGAAGCATTGTCATTACCACTGTCATCTCTATGACATAAAATAAAGGTAACACATAGCTATAAAGCATCACGAAAAGACAACATCTCAACAGCCTTGAAACCCTCATTTTCTAGCTGACTCGAGTAGGTACGCTTTCGCGTCTTATATAGACTAATGTAACCATTGTGTTTTTTCTGTCACAGGAACGTTTATCAAGAAAGCACAGGAAATATGAATATAGTATATAGAAAAATAAATTATCATTTATTATGGACAACAAGACCCTCTTGAAGCGTGTACTGGGTTGCCCAATGTGCTGGTATGCTGGAGCTTATTTAACATCTAATCTTCATTATGTACCACTATTTTGGAGCGGGGTATTTGGGACATTTTAGGTGTAGTTTTCTTTCAGAACTTGCAAACACTTATTTTTTCTCACATCAAATTCATTCAAAAGTGGGCTGGGCTGCCACAGGCAACCCAGTAAAATAAAAAATAAAAGTTTTGAATTTTCACCTTTTGAATAGCCATGGATAATCTTAAAATATAACAAAAACATGCCCAACTTCTAAAACCTGTTTTCCTCTTCTAAATGCCTGAATTTTGAGTATTTTTTAATTTTGGAAAATCCGGAACCGGACGTAGGTGGAATGGACTGGACTTCGATTGGCTGAATTGTACGGAACGTAGACGCTTTTTTACGCCGAATTTGCAGCTTTTATGCTATGATTTGTATTTTATTATAAATAACTGGTGATTCTATTCCGAAATTTTGCAAAAAAAATGCAAAGAATTTTTTTAAAATTTTTTGGATCATGGCACTGGTTGAAGTCATGTGAAGCCGGTCAGCGGCAAAGGTTTTTCAAAGTCCTGTATACATCATGTGTTTATAGGTGACTCTGTGGACCGTTACAGATATTTACGACAAATTTTCCTACATTAAGATGCTAAGTGCTACGCGGTCCACATATTCTCATCCCTACATTAAGATGCTATTGAGATATATTGGATATATCGGCTACGCCTCGTGGATCCACACTATTTTGACAATGTGTTGACTCAATTTATCGTCAATAAGAGGACAGACACATCAAAAACTGATGTCTATTTGTTAATTTGCGGATACGGGTTGCGTCCACACGTGTCTAGCCTCCTTCGCAGCCGTTCTTAGGGTCGTCACGCAACGTTTCCCTCCCCGCGTGACGACCCTAAGAACGGCTGCGAAGGAGGCTAACACGTGTCCGGATAAAAAAATTTCCGGATACGTGTGGAAGGGGTCTAAGATTTGCGCAATTATACAGTTACACTGCTGAAAAGCATTGGACTTTGGCAAAAAGCAAGTGCAGGATATTCGTAGGCTCATCAGATACGTCGAAGAATTTTGAACATTTTATGACTATAAAGATATAGGATAATCTTAAATTTTCCTTCGAAATATGCACTCGATGCGCAGTCAGACAAAATGATTTCTTGTATTAACCAATGGCTTACTCATGTCTACGACTTTAAAGTTCATAAATATTTCATTGCAATAAATATATATCCATGTTAATAAGCCTTTAATACACTTCTTTCCCAACATTACAACTAACTCCGCGATACATAAATGTTAATTTATTGGAAAATAAACCGAATTTATTCTCGTGTAACCAACAAATAATGGTTGATAAATTCAAAGCTCCCTCTTAACCAGGAGCTGCATATGAAGGATTATTTGATTCACCATTAAATATTTTCAAGCTTTGCTTGTATTATTTACAATTATTTGGTTTAATGTGCTTTGTTGATAGCAATAATTTGTGTTCAATATTAATTGAATGTTGTCCCAAATAGGACTTCGTAAAACGTATTGCGCACATTCGGAAAATACGAGAAAGCACCGAAAACTTGTCGACATGCATGAAACGATTTCTTTCCGATGAAATGAAACGAAAGGAATTCCCCCTACCCCTCCCCCTCCCCCTTTTTGATCTCCCGGCCATGCGTAATACGTTTCATATCCAATGTTGCCTAGCAACAGTGCAAACATGAACGTTGTTGCTAATAAATTATGGGGACTTTGATAAGAATTTTTTTTTTTTAATTGGTAGGACATTTTCCATACCAGCGTCGCGCGTGCTAACTCGCGTCTTAGAGCAGACTTGGTTTGAGTGGAGGTGTGACACACTCAAGATCTAGAGACTCCAAACGTTTACCCTAACCGTACTATCCACTTTCCACTCATACAAAAATCGTTCTAAGACAAATAGAATCGTTGCCGCCATTATCATATGTCTACAAAGGTAAGTAGACAGTGCCTAAGTGCCTATAACCTTTATAGGATTATGATCAATTTTGATTTTCTGTGCATGTGTTGGAGATGAAAAGACAAAAAAAAAATTTCGATTGACTAAATATACTCGGAGATATAACGCCCTAAAGTACGCAGTTTTGCCACGCCCCATTGATTTGGACGGTATCGCGAGGTCTGGTACGTAGTTGGCGTCGAATGACGTCACAACAAGAACGACTCGGAAGTATATACCTTTCGTAAAATCTGGGGTATTTGAGCACCCAGCAACAACACATCTAGTCGGTATTTTCTCATATTCTGACCGAAGAACTAGTAAGAATCTTTGCTTATCAAAACATTCGTTCTTGTTGTGACGTTACCACTCAGCGAGACTCTGCTCGGTCCCAGTTTCCATTTATCCCGTCCAAATCGATGGGGCGTGGCAAAACTGCGTGCTTTAGGGCGTTATATCTCCGAGAATATTTAGTCAATTGGAAATTTTTTTGTTTATTCATCTCCAACACACAGAAAATCAAAATTTATCATAATCCTATAAAGGTTATAGGCACTTTAAGGATATCGAAATTAATGAATATAAGATATCAAATAATTCACTTGTTAAAATTCCCCTACCTACCCGACCCCATTTACTTCAATTTTGTCACACCATCTTAACAAGATAACATTAAGTATAATAAATTATCTGCATTAAATTATTGTAAAACTAATTCGATATCTTACTGGACTGATCGGCACTGATTGCGCAAACGTTTTTGTCTTCAGACCCGATGACGGACGCATTAAAGGTACATATTACACATATTATTTTACATGAATATAGTGAAAACACAAAAACATTTCTCATTCGCGCGCCTTTTCTTCATGAATGGCCTCCTCATCGAGTTTATATTCTTAGTTTCTCTCGTAGTCAACGACATCAACTTAGGACATCAACTTTGAAGATGGTCCATGCATGGATAGCTGTACTAACGTTTATAGAGCTTAAAATTGCGTCGTTCAAGTTGCTAAATTAGCTTTCTGTAGAGGTTTGGCGCGTTTTATTATTGCGGCCAGTTGGATGGTAGAAACGATGCAATTGTTTTCCACGAGAACAATTCGATTCCTCGATGTAAAGGGATTCCATTGTTCTGGATGCCATCTAACGTTGTCGCGTGATCCTGCAAAAACTCTAATTTTCGTGCACCAAAAGTAGTCCTTTGAATATCATCTAGTTGGAATCTACGACTGGAAGATATCAGGCCATGTGTGTGGGCCTCATATACAACCTTGACGCTGGGCGTGTATGGTGTTCTAAGTCCGTATTCGGTTAGGGGGTGTCTACCCCCTGCACCTTTATAGCTTCACATCCAATACGCTAACCCTAGAGCAGTTTTCGTATGGCTGTGAAAAGCTCAGTGCATGCCGTAAGCGTGACGTGCCGTGACCGTGATGCTTTCTAGAATTTTAATTGACTGATTTTTTTTCACGCGCAATGTGATTGGTCTGGCATTGCCGTGAACTTGGCGTGACCGTGTCCCCGCCGTGTGTTGGGTGGTGAGTAAATTCTCGTACAATGTGATTGGTCTGACATATCCCTTGCCATGTCATGGCCGTGTTCGTGCCGTGAATTTTTCACAGTCATACAAAAATTGCACTAACATTCTCACTTCTATTCTTCCATTCTCTCTTCTGGCTATAAAAATGTATATTGCGCATGTGTTCTACATTCAATTGCTAGAAATATGAACCTCCTCGGGAGTTTTCAAAGACGCGCTCGATTATCCAGAGTAATGGGATGGTCTGTCTGTCCACCCCATTGTTTTGGACTGTGCGCTTGATAATCTAGTTTGGACCAGTCCAGTAAAATAACCAATTATAGTTAAACCAAGGAGAGCGCACTGTACTGTTAGGCACACTTAACACAGATTTTGCACGTAGTTTGAAACCTTCACACCCTCAAATCCTCTGGACTGCACGTTACATTTTGCCGCGGATTGAATCAAGGGAGAGACCTAACAAACTCTACTCACATGTGATGGTGATTCCAGGAATCAAACCCGAAAACCCAGAGGTGGGAGGCGAGTGCTTACTGCTACACAACCTTTAATTATCAACACGTACTTCTTCTGATCACTGAGCAAAGACAGAAGAATGAAAAACCACGGTCAGCCTAAGCGCGCAACTCATCGTCTATCAATGCGCTCTCCTGTTTTACTCTGTACATTTTCTCTTCCGACTCCAGAAACTTTCTCTTAAATGATTCAATTACTGATCGTTGAGAAAGTACAAAAATAAAACTTAATTCTACTAAAATGTATATACAATTTTAACTTGATTTTCTATGATTTGGGAATATTAAAAAATTAGGCATTCATTCTGGGAGAAAAACCCTTTGAATTATTAGATATTTACGAATTGAATAATTTTGAGTGAAATCTTCGTGTAAAGTAGACTTTTTCCCGATAGCAGTCCCATTTAGATTTAAAATGCACGTTTATTTAAGCCATATCTCCCGCTATTTAGATTAATTCTCGTGCGCATTATCCCGCAATCATACTAGAAGTTTTCCAAAGAGGAAATCGTAAAGCCCCGTTTACACTGGCGATTTTTGCGGCGATTTTTGTGGCATATTTTGGAAATATGAAATCTTTTGTCTCATCCTTCAAAAGAGACATTCGTCTAGGAAAATCTTGGTATCCTGATAAAAACTTTACAAGTAAATTCTTTACCATCATTTATTATGGACAAAATCGCAAAAAAATCGCAGCAAAAATCGCCGCAAAAATCTCCGCAAAAATCGCAAGTGTAAACGGGGCTTTAAATAGGCCCTTTGCAACAAACAGTCACGTTCTGATATATAACTTTGATAACGAATCAATTCAGCCCAAGGTCCCTTGGGGAAGGCTCTGCTGGATGGCAAACAAACTTTAAAATGCTTGGTATCTTGAAATGGAAAGTATCTTGTAAGGGAAAAAAAAGGATTTTGATAAAGGTTTTGAATACATGTATCACATTAGTAATCCAGCAAAAGCTCTTTAAATAAAGGAAGCCCTTTTTGCCATCCAGTAACAGATATGTGACTTTTGATGCAAAATGATAATAAGTGTTTTTATAGAATTGTTTGTAAATAATCTAACTATAAATCTAGAGGCCTAGACAAACAAAAATACTTTGGTTATCGTAATATTATCTATTAATAATTGATCGTTATTAATCAATAAATATCTGGGTAGCAAAGGATCAATATACGCATTATTTTCATATTAGTATTATGCATTAATTAGCATTATTATTATTATTATTATTATTATTATTATTATTATCATATTACTATTAGTAGATGTAATAGGACTCCATAATTGGACGAGGAAAATTCCGAGGACTGACAAAATTGGATGAGGCCGTAGGCTGAGTCCAATTTGGTAGTCAGAGGAATTTTTCGAGTCTAATTATTTCTTGATTGGTGAGCATGAAATCCCATTACCTATTAATTATATAGATGCCTAATTAATCCCATATCAACAAGACCTGTCCAATTAAGAAAATAATTGGACAGTTACCTATATGGGATTAATGAGAAGCTGTATAATTATTATTATTATTATTATTATTATTATTAGCATAGCCATTATGATTGTTATCATTATCATTTACCAAATCATAATTATTAAATATCAACCATTATTATCATCATCACAATCATTCATCACCATCACTGTCATTATTATTATTAGCTGCATTGTTATCATCTTTATGATTAGTTATTTTATTCTATATAATATAATTTGCGCCACTATTTGTGTTTGTCTAGGCCTTGATTCGTTTTGTGCATCTTCGATGTGAACATATCAAAGAACCTATCAATTCCAGATTCCTGTATACTTACCATTCGAGGGGACAAAAATTGTCAATATTTGATTTTTTCGCATGGCAGGATGCCGTCTTCTTCTACGCCGAGGTATGATTCATTATCCTCGTCCGAAATTGACTAAAAAATGTACAGCATCCCAGTCAACTTCTCTCATGCATTCAGTCGTTTGCGGTAGTCTTGTCACGCAACACACTCTTCTTTTCTCTACATCGCCTTGCGTGACACTTGGGTTGGAAATTATTTTGGTATTTACCAAAATAAATCATCTCTAGTTGCTATGGTCGTTGTAGCTTGTCAAGTAGATTACGTCATCTTCGCCTATGATTGATCCAGCTTATGACGTCAGAAATCATTGGTCTTGACGTCAGAAACAGCTCAAGATTCGGCCTTACTTCCTTTGTTTATGTCTGTCACTATATACATATATCTTCAATACGTCATTATTTTAACTAGCAGATGACGTCACCTGTATCATTAATTTTATGAAAATACATTCGGCATTTCTCATTTTCTTTGATCAGCCCTTTGCCCTGGTCACGACCATCTCACAGTCGGATGCATTTATTATTATTAACGTACTAGCTGCGGAAAAATCTTGTTCCCTTGATAAAGTTACATCAGGGAAAAACATCGAAAAGCCTTTGGTAATTTTGCGCACTTAAAATAACTTATACCAAAATTCCATTAATCTTGGGAATTCTCTTCCTTGTCTTGATTTTCCTTTTGCGCATCAGGACCTTGTTCATCTTCTTCTGCTTTTGGCTCACTACTTGATGCATCCTTTTGCTCAGATTCTTTATCTCCAGATGAACGTCTATTCTGCGTTTTCGTTGTTTCTTCATCATTTGATTTAATGTCTTGCAAAAGTTCAGGTATTGGGTTGATATCATTATCTCTTGACGTCCCAGGCTCGACGCACCCCAGCAACTCAGGCCTGGCACTCTTTGTTTCTCTCTTAATTTCCTGCAAAAGTTCAGGAAGATTGTCTTTCTTTTTCAACGCATATTGTTGAGCACCAACCTGCAGAGATCCGCCAGCAGTTACATCAAAGCCTGCAGACCTCTCCTCTAGTATATCAACCTTTCCTTTTTCTAAATCACCCTGGTTTTTTGCTTTATGTTTCTGAATAATTTCCAACCATTTAGACTTTGTTTTATAATGCTTCGAAACACCTTCTTGAGGCACTTCCATAATAGCTTCAATTTTGCTACGCTGAAATTCTGACGAAACTCTAGGTGATTTTTCATTTTTTTCTGCATTGAGTTCTTTAATCAACTCTGACCACTCTTTATTCGTATCAGAATATATTCTTTTATCTAGAACTCGTTTCTCGCTCGTTTTGTCTTCTTTTTCTGGATTCAGTACAGGAAATTGTTTTTGTTGATCCTCGATATCTGGAAGAAGATCGGGTGGTCGATTGGCTTCTATATTTTGAGGCACTTGCTTGTAGACGTAAGCTGAACAACAATTTATGACAACAGTTATTAGATTTTTTACGAGTTTCCTTCTCTTTCACTTCTTGTCATTTCATGTATTTATAATCATATAGATGTCCGAGTTCGTGGTTTCTAATCCTATCCCACCTTTTTTTTATCATGCATCACTTAATTTTTGTCGTTTCATTTATTCAAAACGATTTTTTAAATGTTTAAAATTCTAACTGGAAACAGCGATCAAATGGGAGCGCAAGCGTATTGCTATTTATGCAAGCCAACGCGGACGCGTCTCTTTTTCCCGCCTTAAACTGGAGCCACATTTGCACAATATTTTATGGCCGTGATCTTGTTACTAGTAATTGCTACTCTCTTTTTGCGTAATCCCTCTGATACCTGTCAATATATAGCTGATCAAGGCACACTTAATTTGAAGCCTCGCTCTGTTGTGTGACCCTCACCATAGCTTTCGTGATTTTTTGTTGTTGTTGTTGTTGTTTCAATCTTTCCCCTTTAGTATCTTTTTAATTATCATTACTTTTATTCTTATGTTGTATTAGTGTGAATGTTTACCCCCTCCCCTCCCCCCAAAAAAATCCTAAATCCTGCGATAGATCATAACCAATGATAACCTTAGCAATAAGAGCTCACGATAAAAGATTTCTTACGTTTTGATGGCTGTCTGGAAGAAGACCGTGTCGACGCTCTTGAATATGTCGACCGTCGAGACATGGAGCTCAATCTAGTGATTGTAGTCGCCCATATACCATCATCAGAGATCTTAAAGCAAGATACTAGACTGCCCATTGAACTAGCATAACCGTCGCGGTATTTTCTCATGATCCATAGACAGACGCAGTGGTTTATGAGAGGATCAAATGTTGTGAGGACAATAACTACTTGATCGTAGTAGTAGTTACTCCAGCCGTACACGTATAAAAGTAAAATGCGCATCTGGGGAAAATGAATACAATTCATTAAAATAAACTGCTCTAAAGGAAGAAAGGAAGAAAGGAAGAAAGGAAGAAAGGAAGAAAGGAAGGAAGGATGCAAGCAAGCAAGCAGGCAGGCAAGGATGCAAGCAGGCAAGCAAGGATGCAAGCAGGCAAGCAAGCAAGCAGGCAAGCAAGGATGCAAGCAGGCAAGCAGGCAAGCAGGCAAGCAGGCAAGCAGGCAAGCAGGCAAGCAGGCAAGCAGGCAAGCAGGCAAGCAGGCAAGCAGGCAAGCAGGCAAGCAGGCAAGCAGGCAAGCAGGCAAGCAGGCAAGCAGGCAAGCAGGCAAGCAGGCAAGCAGGCAAGCAGGCAAGCAGGCAAGCAGGCAAGCAGGCAAGCAGGCAAGCAGGCAAGCAGGCAAGCAGGCAAGCAGGCAAGCAGGCAAGCAGGCAAGCAGGCAAGCAGGCAAGCAGGCAAGCAGGCAAGCAGGCAAGCAGGCAAGCAGGCAAGCAGGCAAGCAGGCAAGCAGGCAAGCAGGCAAGCAGGCAAGCAGGCAAGCAGGCAAGCAGGCAAGCAGGCAAGCAGGCAAGCAGGCAAGCAGGCAAGCAGGCAAGCAGGCAAGCAGGCAAGCAGGCAAGCAGGCAAGCAGGCAAGCAGGCAAGCAGGCAAGCAGGCAAGCAAGCAAGCAAGCAAGCAAGCAAGCAGGCAAGCAGGCAAGCAGGCAAGCAGGCAAGCAAGGAAGAAAGGAAGAAAGGAAGAAAGGAAGAAAGGAAGAAAGGAAGAAAGGAAGAAAGGGAAAAAGACTTTAACAATCGTCAACCCTAAACAACTTATAATATTTGATATGAAAATCTATAAATAATTTCTTTTGTACCGCAAGATAGCTTTCAATCATCATTTTAACCAAACCGCCCATTTCCGTCAGACCACATGTCATTCCCTTTAGCATCGTTCCTTTATTTACTAGTAATCCGGTATGGAAGCGACTTAAAACAAAGAAACTTTCCTAGGATTATGAGACGTGGGCTGAATTAATAAACATTACGCCCAAATTAAAATATATCTATTCGTATGGGAATTACGTACGGAAACTAAAATAAATTGAATTGAAATGAAATGAACTTATAATGAGTAAGGAAAGGCAAAAAGCGAACATTTTCGTAAGATGTGAAGTTAAAAGAAAAATAAATGCAACAATTAAGAACAGGATGTGGGCGCTAAAGAGAAAGCGGCGCATCAAAAAAAATTAAATTATCTATAAGTAGATAAATTCAATAGATTCCAAATCTCTAAGCCTTGTGGTTTCCTCTGGCGAGAAGGATTAATGACAAAGTATTGGAGTAAATCCTTTAAGATGCATAAGTGAGTACTCGGAGTAAACCAAAATGGTTTAAGTTAACCGGAATGTATTTAATTCGCATTCCTTGATGGTGATACGCCCACTCACAATATGAAAAAAAACATCCGCTCCAAATCTAAGGGAAAAAGTTTAAAAATCCATTGGGAGACTGATTCTTCTAGTAATGAGCTTCTGATCTGGGAATATGCCTTTTCACAGACCCAGTATGGGAAATGGATGCTCCTAGTAATGAGCTCCTGATCTAGGAATATGCCATCTCACAGACCCAGTATGGGAGATGGATGCTACTAGTAATGGGATCCTGATCTAGGAATATGCCATCTCACAGACCCAGTATGGGAGATGGATGCTCCTAGTAATGAGCTCCTGATCTAGGAATATGCCATCTCACAGACCCAGTATGGGAGATGGATGCTCCTAGTAATGAGCTCCTGATCTAGGAATATGCCATCTCACAGACCCAGTATGAGAGATGGATGCTCCTAGTAATGGGCTCCTGATCTGGGAATATGCCTTCTCACAGACCCAGTATGAGAGATGGATGCTCCTAGTAATGGGCTCCTGATCTGGGAATATGCCTTCTCACAGACCCAGTATGGGAGATGGATGCTCCTAGTAATGGGCTCCTGATCTGGGAATATGCCTTCTCACAGACCCAGTATGGGAGATGGATGCTCCTAGTAATGGGCTCCTGATCTGGGAATATGCCTTCTCACAGACCCAGTATGGGAGATGGATGCTCCTAGTAATGGGCTCCTGATCTGGGAATATGCCTTCTCACAGACCCAGTATGGGAGATGGATGCTCTTATTGATAGTGAGCAAATACGTCTAAAGAAATTCTTTCCTTCTAAAACTCTAGTTATGGCATATTTGTCCTATTTTCTTGTTATTCCATTTTTCAATCGCGCGTGACCATGAATTAGCCCTCATAATGATTGTAATTGGCAAAACCGACTAGTATAATCACCATCTTCAAGTGATGTCTTCATTCCCCTAATGAATTAAATTCCCGACACGATATCTCAATTATCTGACCGCCTTTTTTCATGTGTCGATATTTCACGCGAATATTCTGGCTATGATACTCGTGTCTGTCGAAAATCAGGCTTCACCAACCTACATTAAAAATTTAATCTCCCACAAGAGAATTTTAAGTGAATTTATTTCGCTTTTCTAAGCTAGGACAGCTAAATGCAAAATTTCTTTTCATCTTCAATAATTAGCTGTATAAAAGGTGGACATTTTTTCAATTTAAATGGAGATTTAGTGCGACTCTATGTCGCTTCACCAAACAAGCCCCGGCGTTTTAGTTCGTCGAACGAACGAAAAAAAAACCAAATAAATACATGTTTGATTAAGAACAAACATCACAATTTATTTTTATTTTTTAATTAAAAAGTCTGTTTTTGTGAGAAAAAAGATTGCAGGCTTTTGAGGATCTGTTTGTTATTGTAGGGGGTAAGTTTGTTCAAAGAACAATAGCTAAACCCTCTTGTCATGAGAATGAATCATGAAGTAAAAAGATAAAGAAAATAAGAGAATCTTTAAGAAAAAACGAGAGGAAAGCAAAGAATATAGAATTGAAAAGGAAAAGAGAAAACGAACCAAAGAAAGGGAGAGAAAGTTATTATGTTAGAAAGAGGAAAAAAGCCGGAAGAGAAATGAGCGAGATTAAAAGAGACTTGCCATCCCTGAAACGTGCTTTAATTACGAATCATCACTAAGACCAAAAACGTGATCAACGGAGAAAATTTATCATGGAAAAAAATAGAAAACGTGGTTATTTCTCTTTGTCATAATGAAAATCTTAAAAAAGCATAAAAACAAAAAAGACAATATAGAATCAAAACTTCGTAATAATTTTGAAGTTTGAAAAGAAAAATAAATGATTAAGTCTATTTTGCTTGGTTTTAATGGCAGCTTGTTGCTCGCTTTTAAAAGCCACTGTTTCCTCTACATTTCTATTTTACATGAGAAATCTTTGGCAATTGGTTTTAACTGCGATGCGTGGGAATATTTATCAATGTTGAGCAAAACAAAGCCAGGAAAGATGAATTATTACGATGCATTAGTTTTTCTCGTGGGAGCAAAGAACGCACGAAAACAGCATAAAACAGATGACCATAATTTGTACTGAGACTGTGGTATTGTTGGGTTGAGAAGAAAATTTCCACCGAAGTGAAGCAGAGCTTTGAGAGGAAATTGTTAGATGTTTGGATGGATGAATAAAAAAGGTATGGACGGTTGAATGGATGAAAATTATGAAAAATGAAAAAAGGATTGGATGGATGGATGGATGGATGGATGGATGGATGGATGGATGGATGGATGGATGGATGGATAGATGGAATAGGACGGATGCAAGGATAAAGAGAGAAGAGAGATATATAGTCCTTCAATCGTATTAACGCTTATTCTCATTCACAAATTTTTCCTCCAATTACAGCTCATCAAAAAGAATTATCTATAAACACGCAAATGGACTATAAGTCAAGCTAGTGTTCGCTCCAAACACTTCAGTCTTATCTTTAGATTCTAATCTTCTCTCATCCCTTTATCAACTTCAAAATAACAAAACAAATCCCTAAAATTTTGACAAGTTGTGATCTTGTAATCTCTCGTGGGTTTTGAATGTTTTCTACCGATAAAATATTTTTCTTAATTTCTCGTCGACAAACAAGCGACTCTGATTTTTCTTCTTCTTTATAACTGCGATAAGACCAAAATACTTTAAGCAAATCCGATGGAAATGAGATTGAAACCTAAAAAAAAATATCGATAAAACAGTGTTATGCTTTTCCTAATGATTTTAATTTTTGGTGTAGATTTTGATCTTGAAATCGTTTTGTTCAAAAATTTTTTCTTAATTCAGTTAGAGCCAAGTGCATCAAATAGATCTACAGTATTTCCATCCTAAAATACACACGTTCATCTATTGAATAGAATTCTTTCAAATAAATGAACAAATAAATAGGATTTACTGGTTCTACAGAGTACTTATTCGACTGAATCAAGATGTATTTAGAAGTTGAGGGAGGGAGAGAGGGAAACCGGAGACTACCCGGCAAAAAACCCTCGAAGCACAGGAAGAGAACCAATCAACAATTAAGCAATGCCGAGGGCGGGATATCAAACCCGGGTAAGACTATTATTATAGAATCCCTTCAGCACTGTCGCCAACACTTCTACAATTTTACTAAACTACTGAGTTAAAAGCATTGACTATTACCCCCAGACTCTAACAATTCTATTAATAATAGCAGTAATTTCCAGATTTAATGCTTTTTTTTCTAACAGATAATTGAAATATATAACAAACATGAAAACACTATTCTTCATCAATTTTTCTCTCCGCCCTAAATACCGATTGTATTCTCAAGCCGTCTAAACAACATATAGATGGTAGTATATAAAGGTTTTTATTTAAAGTGAGTGGTTAAAGCGATATAACACATATTAGAAAGATTGTGCCGATAGAGTTCGGGAATCAAAAAAGCCGCCGCCGTTAGCCTTGGGCTGATTTCTTTTCTCGTTTCTCGTAGAATCTATGCACTATTCCCATACTAAATCAAAGAGCGGAAATGAGAATGAAGGAGAGAGAGAGAGAGAGAGAGAGAGAGAGAGAGAGAGATTGAGGGAGGGGGCATAGGCAAATCTTCTGTAATTCCTACGAAAAGAGATGTATTGGCTTCAACAGGTCAAACATGTTGGTTTAGCCTGGTTTTGGCTTCTAAAAGACTCTCGTTATAATTTACCTAGATGACTCGATGGAATATTCAGCGACTGAATCAGAACACGTCTCAAGAACGGAGCCTCTTAACCGGCTAAAAGGCTATACGCAAAAAGTACATATACATAGACTTGATACGCGCTAAAACTACGAGAGCGATAATCCTATTTTACGAAAGGATCAGGAATTATGTATATATATCATTGCCGTTACCAGCATATCATCTGCTATCCTCATGTTATAAACTACCCTAAGGCGCCTCGATCTCCATCCCACGAGTGGAATAAGCCCTGTTGTCCACACATGGGAGAGTCTAATGACTAATATTAAGCTAATATAAGGGTACCCCAGTCATGCTTGTATTTTATACTAAAATGATTATCAAGACATAACTAACATTTTGGCAAGGCACTACTATGTTACCCGGGTGATCATTCAGGGTTCAAAGACAACCGCCATCTTGGAACCAAGTGTTTGCGTACACCTTAAGAAGCACGAAAAAGATCTCAAGATCCTAATGACCTCCAATATTAAAACGATTTTGAGTACTTTTAGATAGAGTAAGAATACTGGAGAAACTAAAAGCCTTCTTTGATTTTGTCTCCATCATCAATAAGTACTATCGTTTAACTTGGCTTTCCATCGCGATGCTTAATATATGAGATTTGAACGTCAAGTGATCATATCGAGTCGAGAGCAAGAATGGTTTTGATATGACTATCTTGTCTGTGATCTACCAGTAAAAGATTTTAATGTAGGAATCTGGATGGCCTTTTACTGAGAGTAGAAAAGATTGATTTAATCTTTGATTCCGAGTCGTTTGCAGTTATTTTAATGTTGGACATGTTCAGTCGTTTTTGTTCGTCACTTTCTTTCTTTCTTTCTTCCATCCTTTCCTTCATAATTTCTTCCGTCTTAGTATTCTACGTAAGTGCCAAAGTAGGTTTTTCATCATTTCATCAGAACGACTGTTTATCAGTGAATTCTCTATTAGAACCTTGCATGATCTGTCTTACCTGTGGTGTCTGTCTGTCTGTCTTTTCTCCCTCATTCGAACGCTCTGTCTGTCTGTCTTTCATCCTCTCATTCAAACGGTCCTTCAATCTTTTTCTCTCATTCTAAGGCTCTGTCTGTCTGTCTGTCTGTCCATCTGTCTATCTCCGGTCCTACCATGTTGGAATGTTCTTAATCACTTCATATTTCCTAATACTTCCTTCCCATGTCTCCTAGAATCCATCTCATTTCGTTTCCCGACTCTGATCTCGACGTACAACTTATGCGCGGATATAATGAATTCTTTTTCATTTTTACGAGGGAAATTTTATGTACTTCTCTGGCAGTTAAGATCCGATGAATTATAACAGAGAAAAAAAATAATCCAGCTGACTAAAAACTTTAAGACGGACGGATAGGATTAACTCTAAGACAATACTAAAGTCTCTAAGATCTTTCATGAATTTCTTTTCGGATATTCGAAAAATAATTGAAAGCCGTAAAGTCGCGGTCAGAGACAATAAAGTCATGATCATTACTAAACCAACAATTCTAAGTTGTGGTTAAAATCTAGTGCTAAAATCATAAAAGTTTTATGGAATGCAAAATTTAGGATTTTTGAACTAAAATCCGTGGCTAAATAAGCTGTAAAGGAATAAAAATAAACTTGAAAACCGCAAGGAAGATTCGACTTCAAAGACAAATGACAAGAATATAGTATACATCATATTATTGGCAGGCTCACAATAATTCAAATTAAGGCTGCTGACATTAAAATCCCACATATTTCACCAAGAATAATTACATAATTTATCACGAGAAAAATCGTATTTTTGTGGTAGTGTTTGATTGATGTTTTTACATTTCCGGCATAAAAGGAGTACAAATCAAGCGAATTTCATCAATATTTTTCTACTTTAGCCCAAACAAGTGGCATGATTTGTACAAATATTGGGGTTTTTTTTCTTACTTGGGGGAAGCAATTACAAAAATAATTGTTCTGATGCCTTTGTCATCGAAGCTCTAAAAAATCATCTCGATTTTAAAACTCGGAAATTGTTATTGGCAATTTTATCAAGGTCGCGTCACATTTAAACTCAAATTTATCAGAACACAAACCAGTCGCCAAAATTTTTTTTTTTTTTGTACAGTATTCAGTGTATAATAAAAAGAGTTGCAATAAAAGATAAACTTTTTTCCAATATCCGAATCATCAATTTGATGGAAATTTGAAATTTTGAATTATTTCCGAAAGCTATTCAAATTGAAAATAATATTCTGAGACAATAAAGAAAAAATATTGTAAAAATTTCTTCCGGGAAAATAATTGCTTTACATTTTTTTTTTTTTTTTCACATGTGAGTCTGATATTTGAAACCAATACTGTACCACGAATCATTGGAAAACCCAACTCTTGAAATTTCTTAATTGTACGGCGGTTTATAAAAAAAAAGTCATGAAGAAGGCAATATTAAAAGATTGTTTTCGCGCGGGAATCTAAGCGAAATTTTCTTATTTTAGTGAGGATGGATATCTGACAATCAGAAGTAAAGTGCTTTTAGTCGGAATATCTACCCGGTTATAGTAAAAGTGCTGTACTAAGCCCCCAAGAGGCAGTTATTATCTCTGGATTCTAAATATTTCATGCTTGAAGTCTGAGGTTTCGTTTCCAGATTTAATGAATCGATGAAGAAAATAATTTTTGAAATTTGTTGCAATGATTTTCACAACATCCTGACTTCCTTTTCACGGTTATTACAAGTTTAGGGGAAAAAATATTAATATTCACGCTTCAAACAGCAAAATACTACGAGAGTTAAAGCCAATACATGAGATTGAATTTATCACCGATCTCTAGCTCTCCCGCTTGTTGGCATTGTCTGTCTGTCGATAGTCAATACATATATACATATATATATACAACAGACACACGCACATACTTACATACATAAACTTCAACTACTTACCAAAATAACTGTCCAACAAACTGTGTAGCAAAACGCCAGAACGCCAACCATTTTCGCGAAGTTTAAGCAGGCATTGCCCCCATGATGCTTTCTCTCTCCACTTCGACTTGAATATTCATCCGACATCGTGTTTTTATCAAGCTTACTTACAGTTCTTACAACGACCAAGTTTGATATGAACATCAAGACTATAGAGGCGATGTAGTGAGAGACCATCACAGCCACTATTATCCTCGTGTTGGTGTTGTGAGTGTCCACGGCGTATGTACAAACACCGGTAGAGACATTAAGTCGGATTCGATCCAAAAATATGGGCAAACTTGCTAGTAGTATAGAGTAAATTATCACTAGAACGAGTACAATAACAGCCTTGCGAAAATCAACGTGTTCTTTGTAGTAGAATGGAAAGACTATTGCGCCTAGCCGTTCTAAGCTCATCAAAACAACCAAACATATAGTGAAGTTTCCAAACAAAACAATTATGAAGGCAACAAAGCTACAAACTCCAGAATCGTTCAGCCATTCCCCTTGGAATCTCGAGGCAATAAATGGAGGATACTCAAAAATGGCTATGCCCAAGCCACCTAACGAAAGAGCGCCTACCAGAAGATGTGGGATTTTTTTGTTCGACGGCTTTCGGATCTTGCTATAGGTGTAATGCAGAGCTAGAATATTCAGTAATAGAGTAACACAAAATAACAGAATTACTAACACTGCTATAAGACAATCACTCCAGTTTTCAATCCCATGTTTTCCCATGTTTTCAAAGGTCTTCCGGATTCAGTCACCGTAAGATCTCTCGGTGATTGACCGGCAATGTTTTTCCGTGGTCTTACTCGCGCCTTTCGTGGAATAACGTTTAGATGTCGAACGTAAAGTACACTATAAGCGAGATGTATACCTCTACTTCAAAACATTTCTTGACCAGACCTAAAACTGGCATGTCCTAAGTAGCCCATGTTCTCAATTCTGAATTGAATCAATTAAAGCTAGTTAATTCGTTGGCAAAAAAATGGTATAAAATAAACGAGAAAACCCCTCTGCATCGTCCTGCTTTGCCGGCTAGTCTAATCGGAAATGGTGCGTTAGCCAGGACAAGCGAGAGTCGTGTTTTTGATGCCTACAGAAACAGCGTATAGTGTACACTGTGTCCTTACAAAATGATTTCATTGATAAGGAATATTGATATCATGACGTGTAAAACCATTGGTCCACCCACATTCTATTATTGATTTCCTTATGTTCCGTACGCGTGTAGTCCATTAGCGAAATAGCAAACTTTTAAAAATATTCAAAAATTCTGTTATCTGAAAAGAAGCCGATTTTGCTCGAGTATGATTCACGATATAAGACCATATTTCTGCCATCGTTCCTCGTTATTTCATTTGCGGTCAAATGCGTAGGATGAAAACTTGCTGTAGAAACACTAGCGCAGTGGTCTGGGGTATAAAGATCAGATCTAGCAAAGATGGACGGAAACAGCTGTCTGTGATCGTTGAGAAAATCTTTTAAAAAAACCCAAAGACAAAACAATGGCTATACAATGCGAGAGCTTTGTAAGGAAAGAAGAATTCGAACAAATTTATGGCTTTTTTCTTAATCCCTGTTTTGAATCTAAAACTCTATTATAATCAACCACAATCTCGAAGATCGATCACCATTCTCATTCAAATAAAAAAATATCATGTCAAATAATACTGATACTATCGATAAATACTCTCTTAAACCCGAGATACCATTCTACATGTATGCAAATCAAACACTAACATTTCAATTCCCCCAAAAACATTCTTGTTAATATTTCGAAATTTATACAAATAACGAGACTTTCCAAACTACTTTAGGCAGCGAAAATTTGAAATACTTTTTTGTTTTTACGATAATTTTTTTTACAACAATGAGCGCTACTTTCATTTGTTCAAAATATTTCAATAGAAAGTAGCAGTACAATATAGATCCCATTTAAAGCGGAGAGACAGATTCAATAGAATAATTTCAAAATATATTCAAACAGTTAAAGTAAAGACAGCTAGTCTAGGGAATGGGAGGAAAGGGGGTTGTAATAATGAAATTGGGCCTCCCCCCTTTTGTAGAACGTCGGGTAGACTGAGACAGAACCATCAAAAAATATCCGATATCGATCGAATCGCAAGAACGCCGCTGTTACTATGGATACTGAATTTGGCCGAGTAAGGAATCGCTCTATTGTAAACTCAAAACAAGACTTAATACTAATGTAAATATTGAAAGAAAGTGTGATTTGAAGTTCTGTGTTTAACTTTTGTACGTGAAACTAAAAATACCCAAATTTATTTGGAGGAAAAGGTCAAAGACAAGGAAATTAATGTTGAAGGCATTGATGATTTATGGCTGTCACAAACTAAAAACTGGAAATAGATTTTTACTTAATGTTGGAGAAAAAAAATGGGGTGGGGGGTGGGGAGGTATGTTGATTGTTTTTCGGCGCATTTTCACCAGTTTCTGAAACTTTTTTCATCTTTTTTAGCCCATAATCGTAGCGATCGAGCTCCATCGAAATTATTTTGTACGCCCAAATAAGTGAAATAAAAACAAACTACTTTCTAACACGATTTATCATTCTTGCTTCAAAGCGACATTAACTTGAAGTGTGTCGCAAAAGAAGTAAATAATACCTCAAAATGGGATTAATTAGTTCAATATGGAAACACTTAGCTATAAATTAAATTTTTAACATAAATTGTGGTAGCCTTGAAAAGTAGCAGAGAACTCGATGTCTCTAGGAAAAAAAATGAGATAGATTTAAAATCATTTGAAGTGGGATTATTTTCATTGACATGCTGTCAAATGGCAGTGAAATACTATCTAGGATATTACGTTAGCAATGAGTTAGTTACTTTGAACGATATTAGAGCATGCATTTTAATCAATGATTTTGGAAGCAGTTTAGTTTTTTTTTTTTTTTTTTTTTTTTTTGAGAGGATTTTAAAACTCTAAAAGAAATCCGTCGAAAACTAAAACTCCCAAATAAGGTTGATGTAAGGCAGCTGATAAAAGATTCATTGCTATTTATTTATCTCGTTGATAACGAAATTAGTATCACGTAGATATAGCCTCGCTTAAAACGGCCAAAGTGGATTGAAATTTGCTCATTAAAAACGAAGATAACAACAAAAAATGAAATAAGTCTAAAATTTCAGTTCAGTTTTAAGTTTACTCACAATTGTTGTAAGTCGTAATTGTATTTAAGTAAGTTTTTTCATCTTTTCACGGTGTATAATTTACCTTTTCATCATTACTGTTTCATTAGAAACACCGACGCAGCTCACACTAGTTCTTAGCTAGTTATATCTTTTTAACAAGTCAGTGTTGTTTTTTCGAAGTTCTTTTAAAAATTAATGAATAAGATTAATGAGGCTGCTTTGCTGATACTGAGCTGTGTTTGTGTGCTTATCAATGATTCACAAGGTACTCCTAGTTTAGTCATTATTTGGGATCTTATTAGTTAACATTAGAAAAAGTGAATCTTAGGAAGGATTTTAATTTAACACGAATTCTCTTGGTCTGGGATACACGAAGCAAGTTGAATTAATAAGCCAAGCGATTGAACAAGAGAGTAGAAGGATAAGAAAGGAAAAAAGAATGAACTAAACGAAGAATGATGGAAAGAAGTAGGGAAGAACAAAAAAAGAATATAAAGAATAAAAGAATAACAGAAGGAGAAAAGAAATAGGAAAGAGTGAGAGAAAGCAAAAATGCTTTTGAATAAAAAAAGATCAGAGAAGAAAGAAAGAACGAAAAAAAAAAGAGAGAGAGAGAGATGGAAGAAGATTCGTAAAATGAAAGAAAGAACCCAGTGAAGTCGTAAAAAAAAGCTGTGATATGATTGGTTGCATACCGTAACTATGGAAACACAAGTTTTAAAGAACAATTACTACGAGAAATAAAAAATAATCCTCTAATGCCAGAAAACCTGTCTTTTGATTGATTTTTGATTTGATCCAATTTAGCTATCAATTTCTAAAACTTAAAACTCGAGCACATGTAAGGGCGTTTCCGTGGCAATTGCAAATTAAGTCTTCTTGCCTACAGCCACGTCAATCATCGATAATTATCGAGTTGGAATTGAGTTTATTACGCATGCGTAGATCTCACGCAAAAAATGAAACTAACGAGAATGAAACTCCACTCAGTATCTGAGAATTGATAAAAAATAATTACGGCAATCGCCTCTTATTGATAGCAATTGAATCGAAATTGATTTCTCTACGCATGCGTAGAATCTCACACGAAAATGAGGAATAAAACTCTACTCAGATGTTGAGAATTGATAAAAATAAATTCAATATACAATAAAAAGAGTATTACAGGCATATTTCCTCCCGAATTGTACTTATTATTTCTTCAAATATCATAATAATATACAACAAGATTAAAGCTGTCTATTGTGCTTTCCTACGCCGCCTACACGCCCGTTCTCTAGAGTTTTCGTTCAAGATGTTTGTTGCAGAACACAAGTGTCTAACGTATGTAATGTGGAAGTCGTGGTACGATAGTTTTCGCAAAATATTTAATCGTGCTAAAAAGATGGATGATCTGTTTTACAGTGAGGAGACACTTTAGAGACGAGTTTTTAAAATGCTAGCTTATTGTAAATCATCGCAAGTCGATTGGAAATAAGATTTATTTCCATCAATCGGTGTTTAATATTTGAAGCCAATGCTTTATTTTTGAGCGCTTAAATCCGTAGAAAATTTACGAAATAACCTGAAAAAAATCGCTGTAATTCCGAAAAAAACTTTTGATTTTCCCCGAACTTCTCATATTAAGATAAGAGAGACGCTAGAGGGAAAAGAGATAAGAGGACAAAAATATAAAAGAAAGACTGAACGAAAAAATAGATAAATAATTCCAAAAACAAACGCAGTATAATTCTAACCAAATTTTAAAATAGTAGTTCAAGTATCTCAAGACGAATAAATATTTTTTTCGTTTATTCCTTTTTTCCTGTAAACGAAGGACCTATTTGTGACCTATTTTTGGAAATTTTTACGAAGTTAGGATTAACCCAAGATGACACTTAACACCGACGCAGTTCAAACAGGTTTACTTGCTAATTTTCATTCATTCTGTAAATTGTTCTCATCCCTCTTTGTAGTTTCCCTCTTGAAAATAACTTTTGCTATGAAATTCTAAGAGCTCGGAAAGAGATTTAAGTGGTTTGCAGGGAGATTAAAAAGCCCTGAAAACCTTTATACTTTACAATTCAAAGTAAAATGTTTCAACAGCTTCGTTTTGTAAAAAGATAAGTTATTTTTTCATGAATGAATTAGTTTAGAATTTGGTCATTTTGCTGATGAATAAATTAAGACTTAAAAGTTTGCTAATTGAAATATAGCAAAGGTAATGCAATGTAAATGTAAGTGGTGTTTTTTGTAGTTGCTGTTGTTGTACAAAATGACCTTATTCATTTTACATTTGGCAAAATCCCATTTTGTATTATAAATCTAGGGAAAAGTTTTATCTTAGTTTAATCATTCAAGTTTTTAAAAAGATGCAAACAAAAAATCATAGAACACGGGATAAATTATTTCATTCTGGAAGAACAGTGGATTCGTGTACGATTGAGATTCTCTTGATGTCGCTGCTAATTAAGTTCTGGTGAATTTCGCGGGAACATTTCGCGCCAAAAAAAATCACGTGCATCGAAGAAAACCGCGTGTAAGATGTAAGCAAGAGAAAGATTCCGAAAGATAAAATAAAATAATAATAAATAACAATATGTAATCGAAAGGAGAAAACATAAAGATTTGGGAAATCAATAATATTTATCTAAAGCTAGCCTTCGTTTTATAGACCCCCCGAGATTATAAACAAATCGAAAGTTTACCATAGGTTTATACGCCTAAACGAATTAAGTTAGAAAATATATTTCCTGCTTATCATTTGATGAACAAAAATAAAAGTAGGGACACTTGAAAACCGGATGATGAAGTAAACTAAATATATAAAAAGATTTAATTTATGCTCACACATTTTGGATCAAAAACAAACTCATGGCGAAATAAGTAAACTCGACCCGAGATTTAATTTTGTGAAGTGTAAAATCCATAAACTATGAATTATTTCTAAGCTAAAGAAAACTATCGAAGAGAATCCCAAAAAATTTGTATCTGTTTTTAAAAAATTCTCCTATGAAGAAATTATAATTTGTCTGCTGTCATAAAGAAAAGCCGAAAGCAAGTGCAACCATATTGATATTAGAATAGATGGAGAAATCCCCATTATTTTGTATGAATTTTAAAATTTACAAAGAAAATGAGATAAAAACCTTCCGAGCTATACACAACTCAATTCCAAATCGCTCCAATTTGATATAATCGAATCCCTCGGCAGGGGGTATCATTAAATAGCGATAATTGAAACCCCTTTTTAGTTCTAATTCAAAATAATCGAGGGAGAGCCTGATGCTACGAAGACAAACATCGAGAAAATACGCAAGAGATGTCATAATAAATATTGCTTGGTAAAAACAACATTTTTCCTTGGGAATATAGTTATATACCTTGTTTGAAAATACGAGAAGTAATACAAGATAAGTAGTGAGTTTTAGTTGAAAATAATGAAAAGAAATATAAAAAAAAATTTCTTAGAAAAAGTACAACCCTATTTGATATGTACTGTTTTCAGAACTTAACGCTATCGACTCAGAAACTGTAACTTTATTTCTGTCCCGAGATTGATCTTAAATGGTTTATTATAAATTTTTTAGCGGTAACTTTATGGCGAGAGTTCTCTCTGCTAATGATAATGACTTATTTTTTTCAAAGATTCGAGTTATTCACACCAATTCGCGACAATTTTCATCAGTTCAACGACTCACGTCTCGCGTTTTCGGTGCCAAAAACAGGATTTACGAACACGAAGGTATAAAATGACATAAATATCAATAATCATATATTAATTAAGTTCTATAATTTATTCTTTTATTATTACAATACAATACAATACAACACAACGTTCTCACATAATAAAATAATATACTCACAGTTATACTTATACAACACAGCGCTTATTTTCTTAGTTATTTCTAGTAGTCTAAACAACATAATACAAGCTTTATTGGACGCCGAAAGAAGTAATGTTTCGCAAAGATGCCGGCTCAATGATTCGAATAACGACACGTGGAAGGTTTCGTGAACGATTATTCTCTAAATATTGGCGCCATATTACGATAACCGCCCACAGAGATCTCTCAATTTCCCCGAAAGGCTACCATTAATGGAGTTCTCATAGTACTTAATTAGAACCGTTGGTTGTGAATGCTGCGTCAATAGGGAAACCAATTAGAAACGGGCGGAGCTTGGAGATAAATAATAGATGCTGTTAAAAGATACATAGTGGAGGGGTTACTTGAAGATATTACTAACTTTAGCGAGAACAACAAAGACTTACATCCAATAGTCGAATATGGTTGAGAATAAGCGAATACTGTAAAAAACAACAACGCTGAGAGCTGCGCATATCGCGACACGAAAATGAGCTCTAGAACCGTACAAAAAATGAAATGATTTGGCCTCCAACATTGGTTCGCGAACGCTTAAATGTTTTCTACCCAAGAACATTTTTGTAAAGAAAACTACCAAGTAGACAGAGTAGTATAGAATGGCCTTATTACTCACCCTCCCATCCCATAAAGACAAAAAGTATTGATCAGAAGAAGGGAGTCGAGGCTTTTTAAATCGTCTCTTAGCCTCCTCTTCCATCCATAAAAATAGTATTTAATGTATAGAAATGGAGTAAAAACATCCCATCACGTGCCCTCCCTCCCCTCCCTTCAAAGACATTTTTATAAACTGTAATAATAATTTGAAGTCAAAAGTTAGTCTAGTCTCCCTACCCTTCATATATAAACAGCGTAATAAATTATGAAATAGAAGATTTCTGCCAAGAAACAATCAAAAGATTGCTCAAAATATCACGTCCTCGCCCCCTCTCAGAGAGTTCATATGCCTCTCTTACCACGGCAGTCCTTACATTCTGAGATGAAAATTCACAGGCTTTGGGTCAGCGCCAAAATGTATTGCACGCATGCGCAATGGAGAATTTCTTACAATTTTGGGTCAGCGCGTACACATAATTCACCCATGCGCATCGAAGTATATCATGAGTATTTTTGCCAAGTGCCTCGCATTTCATGCGTCAGCGTTGAGATATAATACACGCATGCGCCATGGTATGTAAGTCTACTTTACGAATGCCTTTAGTCTTGGTTCTTGTTAGCAACCGTCACGGTAATAAGGTCCTGTCACCGAGGTTCCACGGCATCTAACTGGTCCTTGTATTCAGTAAACAGCCTCTGAAGTCGAATGTTTGTACCTGTGATGGTGATGGTGTCGATTAGTATCTTCTCTGGGGTTTTTTTCTCCACACTTCCTTTCCCTCTCTCTCACTCCCTCCATCATTACGTGCATCCGTCTATTCTTGGCTCTCCATCCCTCCATCTGTCCTTCCATCCACCATTTCATCCATCCATCTATTCTTCCCTCCACTCTCCCTCCATCCATCCGTCCATCCATCTATCCATCCGTCCGTCCGTCCGTCCCTCCCTCTCTCCCCTCAATTCACTCATCCAACCGTCCATTTTCCTCCAGCAGTAATAATTTCTTACCAATAATAGGCAGGATCTCTGCCAGCAATTCTCTCTTTGTATATCCCTGAAAACAACAAAAACTCTACGTTATACCAACAACACACGGCTTTACTCATGGTTAAATAGAAAATAAGGTAGTAACAAACTTTGTAGAGGTATTTACCAATATTCTTGGGGTCCACCCTGAAATCTTGCTATGTAGACTTGACCTGAGAGAACGAAAAGATCAAATAAGCAGAGGAAGAAATGTGAAAGAAATGGTACTCATTCTGCCTTTTTTTTTTTATTTCTTAGCAGCGCCAAAACGGCGTTCATGCTTAAAAGATTTGAAAAATACAATACAAGGCTTGGGCTTCCTGTGAAGATGCTCAATATGGGAATTGACTGATCCATGTTGAGAGAAATGAGATTGCAATCATGACATATATATCGACTCTCTGCATATATCATGTTCATACCATGATCGTAATCATGATATGGATCAATGCAGTGATAATGATGCTAGATATACTATGATCTATCGGGTATCGTGACATGCACTAATCAACAATTGCAACAATCGGCTTTGGCTTAATGTTTTCCCATTTCAAAACCACATGTTATTCTGTTGAGAATAAGATTTCTTGTTTCCGTGGTGTCCATATTCATGTGTCCCTCGTGCGCATCCATTAAACAAAGGGATGATACTCTAGGAAATGACACATGGTCTGAAATAGGAAACCATTAAGCCAAAGCCGAAAAGGCCTACGAGCCAAGCACCTGTTTAAAGCCAAAGCAAGCTCAATCAACAAATCCACAATCGTTGTTTGCGCATCCGTGCGCACCCTCTCAACCGCGTAATTTGTACTCCAAATGAACGTCCAATTAATCCATTTTTTTCTAACCTGATATTGCACTATTCATTACGTAGTGTTGAATATTCACCACTGGGAACTGTTTTTTTTTGTTACTAACCTATACGGGGGTCCAAGGAATTCATCACAAACTTCTCGAAGACGTGACTCAAGTCCTTGAATTAAACAAAACCATAAATTACAAACAGACGATAGTTGACCACACGCTTAGTGTTAATGATGGGAGATAACTGTTGGAGGTTACTGATGGAAGGAAAGTTGGCGAGGATGGTATAGACAGCTGGATGTGATCAGTCACAACCAAACAAAACAATAAATAAATCATTTTAAAAATACTTTGTTTTCATAGGATTCTATTGTCCTTATCTCAGCTTTTCTTAAACAAGGAAAAAATTATGAATACACAAATTATAGTTTGTTATTGTTATGCTTTTTCTTATTTCATTGAAATCGTACGCGTTTCAACTGAAACTTAAACGAAAAGACAGTCTTACTTTTTGTCTTTTTTCTGTACAATCTTTTTATTCAAAATTTGTTCGTGATCGTATGATTTATTTTCTTTTTTCGTTTTTTTTTTGAAAGAAATAAAAATACAGTTGGTTCTTTTTTCTTTTCATTTTTTTATTTGATAAGGCTTTTTCATTCTTTCTCGTCATAGTATCATAGTCGCACTTACGCAATTTCTGATTGTTGATAAATATTGTTTTATTTATTTATTTATTTTAGTTTAATTTTAGAAATGGAAAGACATATATTTACTAAACAATAATTACGAGTTTTTCAGTCCATGAATTCCGGGTCACAACACTACTTGCCCTCCCCTCCCCTCTTCCCAAAACCTGGAATAAAAATGAAGGAGTTCCTCCAAATATGGGGTAAGCCTTAAAAGAACTACTTCTTACCTGCTTGAACTAAATAGCGAACATACGTCATTAACCAAAAATGGTATTCTGTACCAGACCCCAGCGCCACGCACGCGGACAATTGGTTCTGTAAATAAAGGTTATTTTTGAGTGATACTAACAAACCTTTTTTTTTTTTGAGAGTTGTATGGTGGTGAGATATTTATATTTTAATATTTGGAAATGAGTCCATATCTGTTTTTATGGGTTCCCTGTGGTGCCTTAGCGGACTCTCCTCAGTCTCTCTTCTCTCCATTACCATAGGAATCCCACATCTGAGAGAAAGATAAATCGCGTAGGAGGCTATAATATTGAAAGCCAAAAGATAGCGGAACGTAGGCGTACCGGATAATAGAAAATGAAGACATCGCAGCTGATGGAGAGACTAGCGGAACCACTGATGACTGATGAGTATGAATACAAGAAACATCGTGTCCTAATATCATTATCCAAGAGGGAAAACCTTATCAAACCGCGTTTCTTTAAAGCTGTTCACTTTCTTTAGTAGGAATGTCAAGTTTCTTGATATTAGACATAGAAAGAGGTAACGTAAAAGCTCTTACCCTGAGGGTAGGTTTGAGGGTTTTGAAAGGTTTTAAAGAGAAGAGTGTAAGGATAGGCCGTCTGATAAGATGTCTCGCATTATGTTATTATTTTATTATTATTATGTTTCACAATGTTTTGTTAAGAATAATATAAGTTTTAAAAACATCAAAGGCAGGTGAATGATGTTCGAAAATATCCTCAAGAAAATCCATGGAAAAATACCATTACTGTAATAATATAGATCGTGAAAAAGTTTTAGATTCGCCGCTACGAGGTGGAGAAAAAGACTGGGTCGAGTTGGCATTGGTGCGAAAACGTTAGCCTGCGTGCAGCCGAACTAACTGACTGTTAAGTTCGTCTATATATACTATACTATACGAGAGAAAAGTCCGGCTGCACGCAGGCTAGAAAAAGTAGATAATCCATTTAACGTTAAGTACGCTTCGGAAACATAGGCATCTCTTTTCAGACGCTTAAATGGCAAGATGAATATAAGAAAAATCCCTATAGAAGATGGCTTGTCGAGGCTTTTCGGTACTGAACTCTATATTTTGATAGGAATTAGTCTTTCGCTTGCGGGCGAGAAACACTAACGCGGTGTAACTTAGAAAGGGTTAAGTATAATTGATATTTCGGTGAAATTTATTTCTTTTTTGTGTTGAAAGGGAATGGAATATTCTTCGCTGTTTGCACTATTAATTTATAACTCGAGGTTATGTTTTTATTCTTTGTATTAATCGGATTTATGAACAAATTTATAGAGCTTCATTGTTTTGAAATATTTTACGGCTTTTTCTTTGAATTTTCAATAAAATTGAGTTCGTGGGAAAGAAAGGATTAATGGGTGATTCGATAGAAGGACAGATAAATTGATGCGTCGAAGACGATATAGATAAACGGATGAATTAATAACTGGGAACTTGTTTTTCCCCTGCTGAGTTACAGAGCACTTTAGAAAAATGATTTATTGAAGCATTGAAAATGAAAAACTCGAGTCATTCTGAGATATAAATATCGGACTTTAGGGACATGGAGATTGAAACAGATCAAAATGTCATTTTGCATTCTCAACAGTGTTTCTCAGTAGCACGCGCATAATCATCGTCGCGATGAAGTAGGTTTTGGCGTACGTCAATCAAGGCGTTTCCATGGCATTCCATATTCACGTGCCCATGAAAACTTCGTTTTTTTAGACGATGTCATGGAAACACATGGAATCACTTTGATTTACGTCCACAAAACCCTGTTTTGTTGATTTGCTCGCGTATTCGATTTTAATGCGTTTTATCAAATGCAAAAGCAAATACATTGCTCATGCGTTTGCGTTGCTCATGTAAATCAGGCTTAACAAAACTTCGAATCTCTCATGTGTCCTTACAGTACTTATAGAGCAGTTTTCGTATGACTGTGAAAAGCTCATGACACGAACACCATCGTGACACGACAAGGAATACGACAGCCCAATCACATTGCACGAGAATTTACTCTCCATCCAATCAAATACCCGGAACACGGCATAAACACGGCGCGGACACGGTCACGCCAAGGTCACGGCACTGCCGGACCAATCCCATTGCGCAATTCAGCAAGTCAAAATTCTAGAAAAGATTACGGTCACGGCACGACACTGAGCTTTTCGTATTCATGCGAAAACTGCTAATAAGATTCAACGTACCTCCAAATGAGAAACAGTAGCAGTCTGCTGACGTCCAGGATTAGAACGAAACATTCGACCACCTTGATGTGCCAGCCTGCCAACACAATAACACACACACATCACGTGATGAAAGAGAATAGCCACGTGACAAAGTATCTTGACAAGAAGTTTCACGATAAAACCGACAGGTTACTTAATTGATGGCTTGCAAGTATTCCCAAGATGGTTAAAAGACAAAAACATGGCGGCCATCTTGGTGCCGTTAACAATGGATGCTAATGAGAAATATTTTGTTAAATAGCACCAGCGCTCCCCCGACAGGCAACGATGACGTAACGTGTAATCGGAGAATACAAGTCTGGAGTCGCGAGGGCATTGGGAACTAATTTCCCCAAGCGCTACTACAGGAAGCCCAATATTGTTTATCAGGATCTTAATGAGTGTTATCAAAACATACCTCGTGCTTTGGCCCTGGAGTTGAGCTAGAGGGCCTCTAATATCAAAGGGATCTTGACTGGGTGCATTTGCCTTGTAGTCAGCATTCAAAGCCAGACAGTCATCAGCTCGAACAAGTTGTATCCTGGGGGAAAAACACAAAGCATTGGTACATTAAACCACAGGGTTCCCATTCTTGTCTTTGCTAGACTATTCCTTACCAAGTTCCCACGGTTGGATCAAATGAGTAAGAGCACTGGTTCGAGAGAGTGATGACTGGATGACCTTTGTCTGTGATACTGGTTCGCGCGATAGTGATGTCGTGGCCTGACATGAAAACACAAAATAAAGAAACATAAGAAACATTATTACAACACACAGTGCTGATTTTTTGCTCATTTACAAACTAGTGGACTATTGCGAATCTTCATTCCTGATTGGCTACGCTTGGTCTGTTAATAACTTTTCACAACAGTATGTAACCTCGTTAAAATTGTCTTGAATGCAAGGCCTACATGAGAATACAAAAGAAGAGCCACGAATCCAACAAGAAAAAGTGTGATTTCTTTTGTATTTCCATGTTAGCCTTGCATCAAAGATACTTTGGAGAAGGGTTCATTGCATCCTGCATCCCGATTGGCTTCGTTACGATGAACGTATAAGTCCATTAGAAGACGCTATATGATTGGCTATTATTTGTCATTATCCCCTTCAAAAACAAAGGATTTAAAACAGAGAAAAAATAGTTTGAACAAATAAAAATACCTGATAAGACTGCAAGAGCCGATTCGTTTTTGATCACAGCAGTAGAAAGTTTCGAATCCCTAACAAAAAAAACAAAAAAATTTAAAGGAATAATAATAATAATAATAATAATTTTCACACAAAAAAATACTAACAAAAAAGAATTAAATAAACCAGTATTTCGCCTTTCGATACCATGTGGATTGACATGTGTCACTCACCAGACATACACGCCCCCTGATGACGTCACTGTCATGACGTAGTTGCTACTGCATTGCAAGATGGATGCTGTTGCATCCAGTATGAGGATTGGCATTATTCTAACAGAAAGAACAAAGAAAGATAAGGTGTTTAATCGAAATTTCTGTAATAAAAAATACGGCGAATTTTCACCTACCTCTTTCCTCCGAATGAAAATATGTTTAGACTTTTATTTGCACAAGCTACGCAAACGACATTTCTGATGAAAAAAGGATAAAAAAACTTATAAGGTTACCAGGTATTTATTCATATTTATCAGGTTCATCATTCCAATACGTCTAGGTGACATATAGAGCTGCGACCCGACTTTTAATATTCGACCCACTTCTGGGTTAACGCGTCGTTTTGGCGCGAAAGTTCCCGCCAATTCCACAGGAACCCCATCATAGAGAAAACCTTTTAGTCCAATTTATCTTTAACTCACGATTTACTTGATGGACAGTAGTTTACTGCCGATTGAACTGTTACAGAGGTAACAACATACCTGTTGCCTGCCAAAGCGATACCAGGACTGGTCAACATTGCTTCCCAAGATACCTTGCCAGCAGATACACATTTGACGATATGGACAGCATTGACTGTGGAGAATAGCGATAAACGAAATATCATTGGGTGATGAGAAAACTAGATAGCACAGGGAAAATATTGCATGCACTATCATCATCAACAACAACATGCACCACCCTTATCGACATCATCATCAACAACAACATGCACCACCCTTAACATTATCATCATCATCATCATCGTCAACATGCACCACCCTTATCAACATCATCATCATCAACAACGACACATACATGTACCATCATTTAACAACATCAACATCAACAAAGCGACATAGATGTACCTGATGAGCCGAGATTGTTTTCCAGCTCCAACGTGACGATATCTGTACCGCTGCCAGCGAGCTGCAAAAACGGATTCATGGTAACTAGTATTTTAGCGGATTATTCGTGTAATGTCTTTATATCTTTATTTGTTATATACCTGTACAGTCAGAGATTTTTCTGCAGCGGGTGATGGAATGCAGACAGTGTGCCGTACGGAAGACACCGTAGCGATGCTGTCATCATGGTGAGCATGGTCTTCTCGTTGACGAGACTGCAAAGACAACACATTTATCAAGAAAAGTAGTATTGATCCATTCAAGTATTGTAAATACCAACAACATGGCGCCAATAATGTAACATGTACCAGCAAACGAAGAATTTTCAAACACTTACGGAAGACGTGCTGGAGGACTTGGTTGCTGCAAACGAAACATGGAAAGATCTGAGTTAGTACTTTGTGTACAACGACAAACGGCCAATAAATTTGTTTTAAAATTAAAAAACAGAGTTTGAGCATGGTGGAAACTAGTAAGGTTGGAATGGCATAAAAATGGAGAGGAGAGGAGAGGAGAGATTAAAGGCAAAGAGCATGCGCAGTAAAGAAAAAAGCAAGAATAAATGTTAGGAAGACAAACAATCACAAGATGCGCAATGTTTTACCTTGCAAACGGGAGGGAAAGAGAAGGGAATTAAAGGAAAAGGAACGTTCGAAAGTAAAGAATGTGGAGTGAAGATGAAAAAATGGCTAGATAAAAGAGAGAAAGAGAGAAAGAAAAAACAATCATTGAACTACAATGCTTTACCTTGCTCCTTTGCGTCCTTGCGTACTCTTTTTGCAGTTCCAGTAACAGTCGCATCACCCTTGCGTTTCACCGATACCGTCACAGCCGCACTGTTCGTGGATGATGCTGATACACTTTTAGAAGGAGACGCATGATGACTGGCAGCGTTGGACTTGGTAGGCGATGGATGATGGGTCACTGATGTCGTCTTTAATGGTGATGAGTGGACGGCAGATGAAGTACTCTTGGTCGTAGTTGTCGTTGCTTTGACAAACGATATTGTTGACTTTTCTGTGATCTTGATGTCTTTAGAGCTGCAAAATGAATCACAAATCGTCCTAATGTTATAACTATCAACGAGACATACATACTGTCGATGCATACAAGCACTCTTTCTAGATGACCACCACGTTCATGCATTCTGAGATACATACAGCTTGCCAGAGCATCATACTATAGATTTATCAGTCTAAGTTACATCATACACTTGTATAAAGTTTATTCCTTGCGTATAAAAAGCGCAGACTTTGATGAAGAGTAATTACCTTTCCTTAAAACCTGTGGTTGATTGTTCTCCGATTCTAGAGTGTAATGCAGACAGACTCTGGGGATCAAAAAGATTAAGGTTAGAGTTGGTTAACTCGAATGCTCCATGTAAAACATCCACAGCCAATGGGCCCTTAAAGTTTTTTCTTGAATTCGAGGCTACGTGTAACATGGGAATACAAAAGAAATGCCACAAATTCCATCGAGAAAAAGTTTGATTTCTTTTTTGTTTTCATTCCGTTAAAATCAATATGTGAGTTGAGCGTTGTGTGCATAGAACATTGGATGTAGTGGTGGTGCGTGTGAGCGAAAAGTGTCCCCAATTAGTGCGAAAGCGCTAGAACGACTAGACTTATTTTTTTATATTTATATATTTTATTGTAGCCTCATGCAAGATAAACTTAAGAAGGATCCATTTGAGTCACTTCCGAGCAGAGTAATTAATGCAATCAAAGTTCCCTATAATCAAAAAACGTCATCCAAAGTCGATACTGCTTCCATCGTACAGTATAGTCATTAGTCATTGTATGCAATGTTGACCATAATGCCCCTGGTTTGTCACTTTTCACCATCGTTTATTATAGTCCACCTTAATAAACCATTGTGGACTATTACCAGACGTTAGTCACTATCGCTGTATGATTACCTGTGATGTTGGTATCTTAGTCAGATCAGTTGCACTGGCAGAGGTTGTTGCCAGTGCTGGTGCTGCTGGTGCTGCTGGTGTTGCTGCAGGTGCAGTCTGGCTGCTCCCATACGGTAGAGGAGTATCGCTAAAAAAGGGAAAAAGGCATAGAGAGATATTACAACATAAGAAAATGACAATGCTACAATAATAGGGGTTGCACTGTATAACGTAATCAGGCACGTAGCTAGGGGGGGTGCAGGGGGTGCGTTCGCACCCCCCCCCCCCACGCCCCCCCCCCCCCCCCCCCCCCCACGCGAGCTAAAGATCCGCTTTTTAAGCAAGTGAGATTTTGGCTGGTATGATATTTTCACGTAAAACTAAGTAAAAAAAATCAATTTTACTTTAATAATTTATCTACACCTATGCGTCCTATGGGACTTTAAAAAAATAAAGTATATGGTTGGTCCACTTTTTGTAAATTAGCACCCCCCCAACAAAAATCCTAGCTACGGGCCTGGTAATGCATATAAGAAATGGCAAGACTCACTTGACATCCATTTGTGCCACTAAAACTGGAGTAATCCTTCTCCTCCCATCTTTAGTTCGCGTTTCTTTCTGCTGTTCTCGTACATTCTAAAATAATAATAACAGGTTATTATGAATTCCTTACTTTCGCAAAAATCAAGTCCTAAATTCCAATTCGATCATGGAATGAGGGCCACAGGTTTGTTAGCCAATGGCTATTAAGTGCTACCCTCGTGAAAAAAGGACGTTTTTTTTTCTTTCTGTTATTTCTTAGGTTCTCTGTGTTGTCACTAAGAAATGTCAAGGTGAGAATAGTAAGTTTACAAGCCACAGCGTCATACGTTGCAAAACTGTCACGTGCTACCCTCATGAAATAAAGTTTATTTTAATTATTATTGCGTTCAATAGTTTCTGTATTATATTGTGGAGTATTTCTTTGTTTGACTTACTATACTCAAATTGCTTGCACTGTTGGGACTTGGGAAACCAGATCTTGAGTTACTCATAGATCCTAAAAACACCATTGAAAAGATGACTAAGAAAATAATGATATTATTATAGTATCATCATCATCATCATCATCATACCACATCAGCATCATCAGAATTCTGAAATTTTCTATTAGAATTCCATGATGATGAGGATGATGATACTGCCATCATCATCACTCATCATCATGTATCATCCATCATTATCATTATCATTATCAATTATCATCATCATCATCAGTTATCATCATCATCATCATCCATCCTCATCTATCATGCATCATCATCATCATCATCCATCCTCATCCATCATCAACATCCATCATCCACAATTTTATAGATACTGAGTGATACTTGACAGTCTCAACTAGATACTTTTTACTAAGATACTTTAAAACCCTGACTATTGGACTGACTTACATGTAGGGTTTGGACCCCATGATGTCCATACTACAAAACATGTGCCCAACCAATTACATGCAGCCAATTAGAAGACAGCAACTAATAAAGCAAATGCAAGATGCAAGGGCACTTGTTACTCACCATTAGAATTCTGAGATATTTCTTGTTTTGGTGGGGTAAGGGCAGAGGTGCCAGATGGTACCAATGGGGGTGGGGGTATGGATGGTTTATTGGCATTGGCCTGTGCTTGTTGTCTCATGATGTGTCTCTGTTGGATCTTCAGCATCTCTGGGTTTTCTATTATTGATGAAGCAAATTTGGATTTGTTGCTGCTGATGCTGATACCATATACCTGCTTGTGGAACTTTTCCTGGATACAAAAACAATTTGCTGTAAAAATAGTATCACTTTTTTCATCAGCCTCTTCTTATCATCATCACCATCATCATCATCACCTCCATAATTATCAATAACCATTACAATCACCATCATCACCACAATCATACCCATCACTATCTCCATCATCATCATAATCATTATCATCATCCTCACCACCAAAACCATCATCATCATCTCCACTACCACCACAACTTCCACCATCAGCTTCACCAATCTCATCATCCTCTTATTCGTCACCATCACATCATCATCAAGCATCATTAACATCATTGAACATCATACCTTCTCCTGTTGTGACATGGCTTTCCCAAGCTCTTCAGGTGAGAAATCTGCATAAGCTACAGTCCCATCCCATGAACAAACTAACAACTCGAATCCTGACTGGCTCCTGCAATAAACGACACAATCATACAGTTTGATTGGAACAAATTTTAATGATGGCACTTGTATAAAACCCTGGGCCACAGAAACATATGTTTAAAAGAGTTCTAAGGGTCAGAGAAGCACATTGGACTTACCAAGACAAATCCATAACAGAATGGTTGAATAGATCATGAATCACAACTAAAGGTCTTTTCAGTGATGTTAACTGGAAGGAAAAAAACATGAATAATACTAAGAAAAAAACTTTTCAGCTCTTCATAGCCACTTTAATAAGGCTGAGGAAAAAACTGGTTCAAGTTGTCATTGCAGTGCATTTTGAGGTTGTTTAAGGGAACAAAATAGACTCCATCTTCAAAAATATGTACCCCAAAACAGTCCCAAAATGCACTGCAATGACAACTTGACCAATTTTTTCCTCGTTTTCCGGCATGGCTAATAAACTTTAAATTATTCTGCATCATATTCACGAGTAAGATAAAATGTTGCTGATGAACTTACCCAAATGGATAAAGAACGATCACGGCAACCAATAGCACAACACGAATATTGCTATTTAAAAGAAAAATAAATTTTAGTTAGTTTATAGCATCAAAGCAAGTTAAATGTAATATCAAGTCACGTAATAGAATATCCAAGTTTGAAAAGTGAATGCACAAAATATTGAATAATGAAGTAATATTTAGCACCTTTAATCTTGTTGAATCTCCATTAACCTTTTTCACAAATAGTTTGGGGTTAAATCTCTGAAACACAAAAAATAACGATCAGAATCTGAGGACAAATTTGGTTGAATGGAGTGAGCTACAGAGCTGAAATATAGCGCTGCCCTTCGGCTAGTGATATGTACTGCAATTGGGAAGGAAATTATGATTTTTATTGCCGAGTTATATTATGTGCCTCTCCCTTTTACTTTCTTGGGTGCTTGGGATCCCTGTGTAATAAAGGAGGGAAGAGGGATTGGGAGAGGACGGGAGGAGAAAGAAAGGAGATGTCTCGTGGTTTGTGACAGTCATCTCTCCTCGGTCATATTAATGTCATGTACAGACCACAGGCAGCCTATCAAAGAAACATTAAACAACAATCATCAAAGCAGAGAGTAGGCTAAAGGCTGGTTTAGACAGTACGATTTTCACCTACAACTATTGTATACAGCATGCTGTCTGTCGTAGGTGAGTTGTAGGCTTGATTTACACACTATGACTCGAGTTTTAGGATGGCGCGAGCATGTTGTACACGATAGTTGTAGGTGAAAATTGTACCGTCTAAACTGGCCTTAAGAAAAACTAAACAGTAACACATACCACGCAAGTGATTGCTTTTCTGTGCCCAACAAAGTCCATCCTACTCTTCCAGCCATCTCTCTCAAGGATCTTGGCCACAGGACCAGAGTTATTCATAGCATGAGCTGACACAACATAGTGTCCATCTGGTGACCAGCTCAAGCGCAATACATGGGTAGTACCACTACATTCTGTGAAGGGTTCTGTTACTGATGTTTCTTGTTGCCAGTCACTTGTTCTCCAGACGCGAAGGGTCTTGTCGTCAGCTTGCGATGCAAGATATTTGCCGACAGGATCCCAGGTGACGCCCTTCACAAGACCAGTATGGCCTTTCAGAATTTGAACAACCTCTGCAAAATATGTGTAGTATATGTATATGATTGTTATTTACTGGCCAGGAGGTCCGGATAGGGAAAAACTGTGCCCGAGATCTTGAATATACGGGGCGAGGCCTAATGGCCTCGGTCCGTTTCAAAGACCGAGGGCACAGTTTTTTCCTATCCAGACCGACTATAGGACGGTAAATAACTTTTTATCACGTATTTTGTTTACTTGTTTTTGTAATCATTTTGTTTTGTTGTTTAACGGCAAAGGATACCGGGCTGCAAGCTCTCAAGCGCTGGCAGATACTGACAAAATACCTCCCGCTCAAACAGCCAATCAGAACACACAATTCTTTAGGATACCAGACCCGAAAAAAATAAATAGTATTATTGAAACAGTTGAAATCTGCCATGCAAGGGTGATTATGTGTCCAGGGGGAGGGGGGTGAACTTTCCATGTACTAGCTAGTCCTGGATCTGACCCTGTTGTCAGTCATTACCATACCTGGGAATCTTTGTGCATTCCATATAGTTATAGTATTATCTACACTTCCTGAAGCCAGGAAAGAGTCATCAGGAGACCAGGATAAATCAAGAACATCTGAAGGAAAATATAGTACCAATAAAACAAAATTATTTTTCTTCACAACCCTAGCTCTTTCCCTCCAACTTTTCATGAGGAAAGTATGCGCATTTACTTCAGGGACTGTTGGCTGATTGTCAGTTAATCATTGACTTTCTATTTGCCAAAGATTAATCAACAGTTTGTCGATGTATGACTATGTAAAAGGTAACATGTACCACTTGTTGGCTGATTACCATAATACGCTCTCCTCTCCTCCAATACTCCAATCCAAATCAAAGTTAACCCCCCACCGACTCTCCCACCCTTTGGATATTTTCTAGGACTAGATACATGTACTGTGGGAATTTCAAGGATAATTAACAATGGAATTCTACCAATTATTGTATGTACCATATATATTTACCTCCACTGTGTTGCCTTAAGTTATGAACACATCTCCATTGTTCAATGTTCAGTTTGCCTCTGCCTCCTCCAAATGTTGTCATTGGGCCATGATATCTGGTTTGTTCAAGCAGGTGGATTAGGTGATTTAAATATAACATTATTTGTTACATAGAATTTCAATTAACAGAGATTTTTGATTGTACATGTAGATGGTACAGCATTGCACAGCACAGCACGAAACAATATAATATTTTAATGCAGTAAAGGATAGCATAACAGACTACAGTACAGCACAGCACAGCACAGCACAGCACAGCACAGCACAAAACAGCATATTATAGTGCACTAAAGGATAGCACAACAGACTACCGTACAACACAGCACAGCACAAAATAGCTCAGCATAGCTTAGCATGTAATAGTGCATCAAAAAACAGCAGAATACACTACAGCACAGCAGAGCATACATGTAGCACAGCACAGCACAACACAAAATAGCTCAGCATAGCTCAGCATACCAAAGAATAGTAAAGCATACCACAGCACCATACCTTGTCATCTGCCATATCATGACCAAGTTATCATCTCCTCCTGATGCTAAGTATTTCCCATTATTGGACCAGCGCACACAATTGACGCATGCTAGAAGACAGAAAACCCAAGTACAGTTTCATCAGACACCATTTTTTCCATTGTGTCTGCTACTGTCCTCAATAAATAAATTTTAAAGAATTTACTGAATTTAAGTTCAAATCTAGTTACTCACCAAGATGGTTGTCCATCGTACAAAGTAACTTTGGAATATCATCATTAAGCTCTTCTTCTTCACTTTTGATTGGACCCATGTTCCAGATTGCCACTTTACCACATTCATCACCTGAAAGAGGACAATATATTTCATGATTAAAGCATGAGTTGCATACTCCAATTTCGGGTCTTTCTGTATATACTATTGCATTCTTTATTAGCTTTGTTCTGCTATTGTATAACATGTGGTCATTTGTTGTTGATTGAATTACGGAAAATGTGTCCAGGAACCAAAGAAAGAGACCCAATTTTGATTTCTCTGCTACTTAGAGTTAAAGTAGTCTAGATTGTGCGTACAATATCCATGTACATGTTCCAGTGAAGCCCCATGTAATTTTAAAGTGTTTGTATTGTTGTAGAAGTAAAGCATCCTTTACTTTACCATTTGGCATTTGTGAATAATTCGACAGTGAAATAAGTCTAACATCAAATAAACATGATATTAACTGAATTTGAAAAAAAATTCATATATTCTTGGGATAAATTATTTCATACCCACCATGTTTTTTGACAATAACGAAGCATTCCTCATTAGCTCCTTTCATTATATGAACCAACATGGTGGCTCTTTTATTATTATAGTATTTATATCCAGGGGTTATTGAGTCATATGGTTGCCCCTCAAGAATATATTTGCCAAAAAATAATTGAATAATATTACTATAAGTATGTACCTTGGCCTCCAGTAGCAAATCTTGAGCCATCAGGATGAATATCAACTGAGAATATTGGTCTCCCTATGGAAACAAACCAATATAACTCATTAATAACATCATCAAGTATATAACCTGGTAACACTACAAACATGTAAATCTCAAGAAAGCTATACATATTTATACCCATGAGAATAGGAAACCTTCGTTTAACCCCGAGTAACCTCTTTATTATGTGCTTGAAATTATGTTAAAAATATAGCTAAAAATCTATTGTCTATAATCAACATGGCTTCCATGTGAGAATGCTCTGGTTATCCATTACATTGCAGGCTGGCTATAATAGATGTATATATAATGCTATTCAAGCTACATGTAGTATACGTGGGTACTTTCCAAGTTTCAATTTCTTGTCTGATTTTTGCACAACGTTCACGATAAAGCGTAATACATATAATATTTCATGCGCAAAATATAATACGCATTTCAAGGCTCTAATGCGCTAAATATTCATACATTTTGCTTTCAGAAGCATTTAAAATACTCAAATATTAGATTTCAATTAAAAAGTCAACGAATCTTACAATCTTCAGTCACGTGTTTATTCTAACCACTTCTGTACGAATAAAGATAAACTTACCATCATGGGAGACCCAGTTAGGCTTGAGAAGCCTCATTTATATCAAATATTATGTACAAAGTGTGTAAAAAGCATTTGTTTTTTTGAGATTATTTTGATTGTGGATTCGTTAGAAGTCCGCCATTTTGATTTAGAGGTGGGAAACCGCTGATTATGGTGCTTGCGGGAGGTAGAGTAGTACCCAGGTCCCTGTGTCGGGTCGTTTGGCCGGAGCTGCGAATGAAGAATGAAAGGGATCGGTGTCCACTGGTAGAACGAAGCTTGGGATTGGGCAAAATAACAAAAACAAAGAAAGCATGGATTATGGTGAACAATGTGTATTGTTCCACATGTGAGCTGCGTTCTTTGCTTTATCTCACCATTCATTGTTTGTTCATCCACTCCCAGGCTTCGTTCTGCCTGTTGTGTGTTACCCAATGAAAGACAAAAGGAAGGAGGAAGGAAGGAAGGAAGGAGGAAGGAAGGAAGGAAGGAAGCAAGCAAGCAAGCAAGCAAGCAAGCAAGCAAGCAAGCAAGCAAGCAAGCAAGCAAGCAAGCAAGCAAGCAAGCAAGCAAGCAAGCAAGCAAGCAAGCAAGCAAGCAAGCAGGCAAGCAAGCAAGCAAGCAAGCAAGCAAGCAGGCAGGCAAGCAAGCAAGCAAGCAAGCAAGCAAGCAAGCAAGCAAGCAAGCAAGCAAGCAAGCAAGGAATTAAGGGAGGGAGGAAGGGAGGAGGAGTGGAAGGCTAATAATTCAGAAGGATTAACATTTCTACACATAAAAAAAAAACATTTCTGATCAACAACATTATTTTTTCGGGATTTTTGCAGGCATAATACAAAATTGAAGGAAACATATGAAAGAAAGAAAGAAAGGAAAGAAAAAACTTTAACGTCAAGATACGAAGTACAATGACGTAATCACTCACTATTTGAGAATCAGTGATGAAATTCCTGAAAATCTTTTAAACCTTTAGGAAATTCTTAAAAAATTGAAGATCAATTCTATTCATTGTTTTTACTATGGTAACGCTGAAATCCATATCCTCTGCCAATCCGCCAGAACAGGTGTAATGGTATTTCAATTTAAAAAAATAAGACTAGATCATAGCGGAACCTCTTACGGGTTAACCCTTGTCTTCGTTAAGCAGGTAGAACCCGCAACGCCCTGCATAAGAAATGCCATCTCAAAACACGTCTAAAATTTAATTGATCGAGAGAGAAAAAGTCCTACAAAACGCAGACAAAATGAGTCAAGATTGAACGAGTTTTTGAGGAAAAGGATGGCTGCTTTACGAGTGTTTGTATTGGTGTTCTTGTTATGTCTATTCATAGTTGTTGAGATTGAATGCAAAGTGCTTCATGGGGAACAGTCACTAACAGGTATGGTACTAACTCAAGTGTGTTTTTCTAATATTGATAATATTTATATAGCGTATAAACTCGATGATACATGTAAACCACTGTTGTTGAAGTGAGTCTAGTAAATGGTCCGCTGAATGGTCTTGGGTGTAGTAATGATGGTACATAGTGTCCTATATACCATAAATACGAATTTGAATCAAAAACACAGTCATCCAAAGGCAATATATAAATATATCAATTTACCTCAACCTTTTTGCCAAAAAAACTACTATACATTCCTATGAATAAACACTGAATCGTAGTTTTTATTCTCACATTTTAGTTTTATTCTAATTTTTTTATTGCAATTTTTGGTAAATCACACAATATACGAAGAACGTTTATGGTGTTTGTATGAACTATCGTCGGATGGGCTAGCATTTGAGGAGAAAAACGTTTTTCTTCCCAATGTTCAGTGATGTCCTACGCATCTGAAAACTGAATCTTAACGATTTTAAAAATAAAACCTCACTTATAATTAAGACTTCAACATTTTAAAACTTGAGTCTAAATTATAGTGGTTTTTAAAAGATTTTCTCGGCTGCTTTTTTGAAGAGATTGCAGACTACGATTCAAAGCGGGACATGGCTATCGATTCCCTTCCAGCCACCAAGAAAGACAAAACAGAAAATTTACTTCCAGTTCTCGGAAGAATAAACTCCAAACCTAAAATCTCAAAGAGGGAACAATTTGCTGTAGAATTTGTGGATCATAGCACTCATCCAGAAGCGCAGAGAGCATCTACAAGTGGAAATGTCAAGCAGAACGCCGTTAATGGTCAAGTTCTGGGACTCCTTAGCAAGGAAGAAGCTTCACTCGTTGACCAAGATGTGAATAAAGTTCTGGAATATTATGGATATCAGGAAAATAACAAAATGGAAAATTCAAAAGGGTTGGGGATTAAAGTGAACAAGATGAAAGAAGTAGTTACATCGGGGAAAAATAGAGGTTTAAATTCCGTCGAAAATTTACAGCAAACAAAAAACAACCTAAAGCCTTCTTTGGATGCCACATTGGAAAAGCAACGGCTACAATACCAACAAAATAAAAATAAAAAATTACCGGGTAAAGTGGAAAAGCCGAGAATCTTTAAACTTCAACTTAAGAAAATATCTGATCCAAAACATAAATTAAATAAATTAGACTTGCCTCAGCAAAAGAATATAATTCACTATAGTCCTCTGCAAGAAAATAACGGGAAACAATTCACTTTGAAGAATGATTTTGTCAAGGACAATTCTGTGAAGAACGGGCATCAATCAAGTTGGCTTCCAATTAAAGAGAATGGAGTAAACTTCTTCCAAGATGATAATTCGCCGCAGTTTTCAGTCCAGAATCAACATTCTAACGCCGCAAGAGCTGCACAAGAATACATGAACATGCCAAGCAAAGATATTCTAAAACTTGTACAAAATGACGTGCAAGTCCAAAGACCAAATGGTACGACTGGACCTAAAGGAAGTAATAGCTCCAAGGCCTCGCGCGGCGGGGTAGACATCGCGGCTCCTGATTGGCTGCCTATCAAGGAAGAGATACATGGAATACAGTTTGATATGAGCCAAGACGACAGGAATAAAAAGACATCGCATTCGGTACAGGGAATGCAAAATGACATAGCGGAATCCCAGAAAAATGGCCGGACCAATCAAGTCAGTGGAATTCAAGATGATATGACACAGAAACACAACAATGGAAAAGAACAAGTTCACAATGATTTGAGTCCAAAACAAAATAATGCCGCTTGGTTGCCAATAAAAGACAACATTCATGGCATTCAGTTTGACATGAACCAGAACGGGAGTAATACAACTACAAGCTCAAGCAATGAAATGAAGATGAATATGCAGATAAAAAATGAGTCTTCTCTGGGTGAAGATTCTATAATGCAGGAAGAAGGGCTTAATGCAACAGCAAATAGTGAATTCGAAAACATCACGAGAAATGATAACGATATGAAAGCAAAGAACCTCGAAAATAGCGTTCGAAATAGTGACCTTCAATATGGTAACATCACTTTTAAGACAAAGCAATATGGAAAGCTGTCAAATGATTCTGAAGTTGAAAATATACATTCTCAATACAAATTGAACTTAACAAATGACATTCCGAAATCCAACTTTAAACAGCTTAAGAACGAACACGATGTCACAAAGCAAATCTGGTCGCCTGAAAAAGTCATACATTCCCACGGGCATGACACATTGCGCATGACTAGTTGGGGTCCTTGGTCGACCTGTTCGGACACGTGTGGGAGAAACGGACTACAGATTCGTACACGGCAATGTGCGCATGCGCAGAAGGATCATCCAGATTGCAAAGGGAGTGCTATAGATTGGAAATGGTGTGCTAGTGTTGATGTCTGTTCAGGTAAGATAGAAAAGCTGTTTAAAAATATTGTATGTGTTTTAATAGCGAAAAATTGCAAAAATTGTCGAAGAACAGGCTCTCCCGTTTTCCTCCCTTCATAAGAAGCAATATGGTAGTTGAGTGTTTTCTTGTAAATAGTGAATGTAGTTCAAGTGTCGGAAGGGTCGCTCTCACCTTATGACATCAGAGCTACGTTACAACGCCAGTTCGTATTCGTTGAGCAAAGTATTGGCGTGCAACCATAAGACTCAAAATCCCATTATATAATAATAGTGAAACAGCCTCCATGTTGGTTGATCTAACAAGAGAAGCTGTAGCAAATTATTGAGGAATGCTTTGTTGTCGTCAACCAACATGGCGGCTATGACGTAACATACACCCCAAGGATATCAAAAAACTAAAAAAGATTAATAGTTATAATACTTTCTCGACAGATTCAGGCCTACACATCGTAAGTCACAATAATAACTCGACCTATGCAGACGTAATCATCGAGGGAAACAATATGCCCAGTCAGTGGGGATCTTGGTCAACCTGTTCAAAAAGATGCGGCATTCAAAGCCTGAGAATTCGAACCAGGAATTGCCCTGGCCAGCGGTCAAAGGACACTGGAGTATGCGTTGAGCCTACAATGCAGTGGACGTGGTGTAAGCCATTACCTTGTAAAGGTAGCGAGAATTTATAGATTTGATTATTTCTTAACCAAGAATCAATTGCTACTAAACTTCCATCTTATCGAACGCTTACTAAGCTCTAAAAAACTTTCCCTAATAATCAGTCAATCAATTTCCAGCCAAATATCGACCACCAAAGTCTCGTATGCTATATCCGGATCTATTACGTGCAACGCTGCTGCCGACCGAGGTTTGGCCAGCGATACACACACGAAGAATTGAAGTCGAATTTCATTGGCTGAGATCATCATGCCATCGTTTATAATGTTGAAGGTGTTGTTCACAAGGCGAAGCTTGCTGCGCGCAACGTTTTTTTCCTAAGAAGCGCGTGCATAAGAAGCGTGCATAAAAATCATTGTGCACCACATAAATTTATAAAACAAAAAATATTATGATGATTTTTTCCTACCTTTTGCGTCGCAGGACCTCAATATGCACCAATGAGATTTGGCTATAAACAGCGAGACAAGTTTTCGGCATCAAGGAGAATTCTTGCTGATAAAGTTAATAAACCGTCAAGCCCTGTCATCCACACCGATAATGGGCTTGCTTTTCACGACAACTGCGTCGTTTCTCCTTGGAGCAAGTGGTCAAAGTGCTCGAAATCGTGCGGCGAGAATTCGTTTAAATTTCGCACGAGGACCTGTAATTGCGACTATAAAAAATTGTGTAAATCATCAACCCTGCAGAGAGAGCACTGCAAGTTAAAGACATGTGAAGGTAAGACTCTTAAATCTACATACAAATATTAAGTAGTGGTCGGGAGGAGGTATTCCCACTTCGGGTCAACCACGTGTCATTCTCTTAAGAAAAATTGTTTTGTTTGAGTTGTGTTCAAATTCCTGCACGTGTTTTCTCGTGTTCAACCGTTACACAAAGAAATGATACTCTATAGCTAGTGAATGACACATGATCAGAAATGGGAAAACATAGCATTCAAGCTAAAGAGGTCACAATATTTGATGCAGGTGAGGAACATTATGGTCCATGGTCAGCGTTCTCTCCATGCACAAAATCTTGTGGAGGAGGATGGACAAAGAGGACACGACATTGCAAGAAAATCAAAGGACGCCATCTTTGCGATCAAGACCTTTTGATAGGAGTCAAAGTCTGCAACGTTCATAAATGCTCAAAACCCTCAGATGGTAATGTAAAACTCTAGTACCCAAGTTTAAGCAAATTGTTTTTTTTCTGCGCAAACATACTTGATATTCGTATAGATGGATTTAGATTTACTTGGGTTCAGTTGGCTCAAATATGTAACGATCTTAGCCAAGCCTATGTTTATCTCAACGCTAATGTCTCAACACTAACGTTAGCACACATGTAAAGTTTGGTTGCCACTGAGAGCGAAAGGAGAAGCTATGGACCGGAAATGTTTGATCTGCGTTTATCTCATTGCGTTGTGTTTCTGTCGCCAATGGAAACCCGGCCTAATGTTTAATTATTAATATATACTTGTAAGAGACGTGTGGTTGTAAAAATAAATGCGTCCCATTGGAAACTGGGAGAGCCAAACAGCGTGTTAATATTGCCGACGATAAGTAATCTAGGTTCAGTTTAATTCCGTATAAGTCGACTATCAAGCTTCACCTGGATAGGATGTAGTCCATTGCATTTGAAAGACGCGCCTGGAGTAAATTTGCCCTCGAATGGCTTTTGAGTCCAAAGATTGTATTTGGGTGCGGTGCGCGCGCAATTAGCTCTCTGATTGGTTCAGAGCAAAGTAAGTTCAGGGCCAATCATGCCGCGGATAAAGTCCCTTACGTGTCATGTGTCTGATAAGTTTCCTACCCATTTCTTAGGTGTGCACAAAAGTGCTATGGTAGCAAACGTCAATCCTGAGTCCATGTGTGGATTCAACCCGTGTTCAGAGTTTGGCTGTATGGATAATAGTGAGAGCAAGTGCCTGGCGGATACGAGCTGTGATCCAGTCTTTTTTAATGAGTTCGGACAAATCGATGATAGGTGCAGAGGTACGGGATATCTCATTACTGAATCTCTATATATCCAGAAAAGTCCTTTAAGCCTAAATGATCCTTTAGTAATTTGTCTTGGTGGACTGCCTGTGGTTTTGGCGGGAAATTTCGTATCGAAAAGCGCGCGCTCTCGCCCCTTTGTCTCAGGGATTCGCTAGGCCATTGTTCTTCCCATGCCATTATGAATAGCGCTACTTTAAACAGCAGGCTTCCTTCCAACCTTCCCTACCTTAGATTCTCCCCCTCCCCCCCCCCCTCTCCCCCCCCCCGACTCCCGCTATATCACCTGCTCGATCACTATGAATTCCTTATTTGGTCATCTGTCTCACAAGTCACTTGCTTATCTAGGTTGGCAGCGCTACGACGTAAAGGATCCCACTCTTTTCTGTGGCTACGATCCATGTCTTGGCTCTAAATGTCAGCATGCATTTGGCCGCTGTTTGGTAGATCTCACCTGCAAGTCTTTTGTTCTTGGAGCTGATGGGACGGCTATAGATTGTAATACAATCCAATATCCCTTCTAAGGGTATTTCTTTTGGAAGGGCGTGAAACTGAAGTGGAAATATGTCCCTACGAATTTACTCTACGATCACGTTTCTCATAATCCCTTTTTTTCACGAAGCAACGCAGTTATAGTGATGTTATTTAATTGAGTTTCTGTTTAAAAAAGCTAACGTATACTAATTAATAAGCCAAATTTAAACATCGCACACAAGCACGGTACAACAGATAGGCAGTAAGGGAAGTCTAGCTCAATAATTTTCCATAAAGTTCAAAAATATCCACAAAGTAAGTCACCTAGTCGTAAGCCTAATACCAAACCGAATGGTACTTTGGAAAAGGTCCTTGTACTACTGAGAAAAATGTTACTCGGACATATACAAAGAGCCATTGGACAGAATTATACCTGAGTGGTGGATGATAAAACAGCAATTGAGACTGAAAATAAATAGAAAAGTCTGGCATATTTAGAGTATTGCAAAATATTGTCATTGTTTAATATATAGCGAAATATATATTGCAGAAAAATATTTCAAATTGATGTTTGATTGTTACATAATTGAGCCTTCATGCGAATATTCTTTACTTCAATTATCACTTTTTTTGTTTCATCCACGTATTTATTTTCATATTCCTGCTATAAATACGTACATGAAACAAAAAAAAAAGTAGTAAAGTCATGATTCCCACGAACAAAGAAACTCTTAAATAATATTATTATTATTATTATTATTATAGATATATAAATTAATGCTTCCAAGAATCACAAATGTGCTCTACATTTATATAATTGAATTCATTGATATATGATTACTGATGTATTCATTAAAATCGTTTTTGTCGTTGATGTTGTTATAATGACGTCATTGCCGGTGCGCATGGTTTTTTGTAGATTCCAGGTGTAAGAAACACTGAAAAACACAAGTGAAATCGTGATAACGAGAAATCTTTTGAAAAGTACATTCTATGAAAAAATACATAAATTTAAATTTTGCGAGCTCTTTCTGAAATATAATTGGTTGGTCTAGATGGTGACGTCATTAATAGTTTTTATTGTCCCTAAATACGAACCAATCAGCATAAAGTTTAATCACGCGGATGAAAATTAAATAGCTTAAGAAACATCGTGTCGAAACTTCTTGCCAGTCGTCTTCTTTACATCAAGAATAGAAAATGGCGACTCGACCATTGCGTCTCGAGCAACACCTCTATCGGTAGCCATATTCTCGTAATCATCACTTTCTTTATCAAGCCTTGACAACGGGATCGAGTTGATTTCTCCAGGTACGACGTTTCTAAGCAACGCCGTCTCCATCTCTTTCTTACCAAGCAAGTCTCTCTGGTTTCCATTAGCTGTGTCACTATCATCATTTAGTATACTGTTCATATATTTGTCGACGAGGCCCGGATTTTTTCGAAATTTTTCGAGGATTGAAGTGTGTGGTATTCCACTTCTCTTTTTCTTTTCGTCAGCTTCGGCTAAAATAGTTTCAACATCATCGTTATCTTCCAACCCTTCCGATTTATGTCCATGGGCTTTTTTCTTTTTCAGGTAGTGCTTGACTTGTCGAACTAAATGTGCAAGCTTGTTCTCCAAAAGAGCAATCTCAGCCAGTTTCTTATGAATCTGTTTATCATCAAAACTAGACCTTGAGCTTGCTCTTGAGTCTTCTCCAGATTCTTCGTCATCGTCACTTTCATTGTCTGGCGAACCTCCATGGCTTTTGATCTCATCTTTCACGACTTCGTCAATGAGTTCTTTCGCTGTCACATTCTTTTTCTCGTGTTTATCTGCTAAATGTTTATGCCCCTCGTCGTCAAAAGCAGCAGTGTTTTGTTTTACAGCATCGTCATAAAATGCCTTTTTCTTACGAAGTTTCCTCAAAGCTGCTTGTACAGCCTGTTCAATGTTCGATTCATCTGTATTCTCGTATTCTCTCTTATCTTTTAAGTCTTCTGGAGAGAATAATTGATGGGACTTGAATGCGTTCATTACTGGAAAAGCTGCCCGGATTTCATCATCGCTTTGAGGATTGTCGTGCTCAAGAAGATTATGTATTTCACTGACATCAAGATCCTCTGATCCCAATACCTTTTCTGGTTAAAATAAAAAAAAAGAAGCAATCATTCTAATGATCTTACTGATTCTGAATGGAAACAAAAGTGATTTGGTTAATGCAATTTTATATTTTCCCGTCATTTTTAAAAATATATTCACAAACGCGTGCATTTATCCGCTGAATAGCAAATGCGCAAATGCGCACAAATTGTTCATATGTTTTCTTTACTCTCTCCCTTCATTTCGTTTTCCTTATTTACTTCTTTTCTATCTTTCTGCTTTTTTATAAACGTTAATATAATATGCAGCCCGTAAAGTCCTCCATGCGCTATAGGAGAACCCCATTATCATTATTATTATTATTATTAATTTCTTACATTTACCTCGTTTTAATGGCCTGTTGTCACTTGAAGCTCCAGTACAAATAACGCCGGAACATATCAAACAGCAAAGAAACAGTAAACTGGACATTCTGGATTATTTTCGCTAAAAAATAATTATTTAAAGTCAGTGTTACGTACGAGTTGTGTTCAAATATGACACATTTCGCAAACAATAGTAAAACTTGGAATTATTGAGGGGAAGGGGGAGGTATGGGGCGCGGAGCAGAGAGAGACTGGGGAGGACTATCAAATTAGCTTAGTGATGGAAGTGAAAGCAAAACGACTAAAAAAAATTCGATAATCTGATAAAATTTCTATTACGAGATATTTAGCTATCAATTATCGTTATTTTAATTTTCATAAATCTAAAGTTTTAAATACAAGGTATATCTGAAAGATAACTACGGGTAACTAGAGCAGGTTTGCAAGATTTGCTTTTGAAAACAAAAGCTGTGGAGGAGAAAAGAACTCAAAACACAGTTACAAATCTGAACTTCGTTATTAAGATTTGAATTCAGTATCATCTTATCGAGAGAAAATAAAATAAATTCGTTTGAAAATGTAGACTAGTAATTTTAATAAAAGTATTTTACAGTCTATTGCTTCAAAACTGCAAAAGAATATGATGAAAAAAGCTTACCTTATTGAAAGAAGTACTAGTAAAAAACGAATATCGCCACAGATTTACATACAAGAGGAATCACTCTTTTCACTTGGCCATTTGCAAAATTCAAATCCCTTGGCGAAAAAAGGCTCTCTTTTCCAAACTGATTTACAACGAGCTCTTAGACTATAAAGGTTATTAAATATTTAAGAAATACAAAGATCTACTATAGTTTTTTACTGGTACCTGTGAGTAAGATCAATATCCTGTATTTAGAGATCGCTGGAGATCACATGGAGGTCACATGGAGGAAGAGAGAGCCTGGGTACAACTGACTTTTAAATTGTTTTCCGTTTTAATTTATGCACATTTTGTTTGAAGTAATATATTATTATTATGTAACGGAAAAATAGGTTAGGATTTTACTACATTTGTCATCTGAGTCGAAGTTCGAAAAATCAAAAAAAAGGATAACCAAATTTTAAGTTTAATATCGAGAATATTGATTTTTTTTTTTGGTTTTTTTTTTTGGTTTTTTTGGTTTTTTTGTTTAAATTATCTATCTGTTCTTTCAAGGTTTCGAATATCTCGTGGAACTCTGCGAGAAACACTTTTGACAAGCGAACTTGGAGCAGAAATCATCAAGACATTCCTGAAAGATCTTGTCATTTTCAAGTACCATCTTATCAATAGGATGACCACGCATGCGTAGAACCATAACCTTCACACGTCAAAATAATCGCGCTTTTTTTTCTGTTATTTTTTAAAAAATATTTGTTAAACTTTTTTTTGCACGAATGAAGTTGGAGTACGTTTTTTAATGCCGATATTAGACTCCAGTGTCATGAAACTAGGATTTCTTGATTGAGGCTTGAAAAAGGGTTATTTTGGATTATCTCCCGACTAAAGTCTTCAACGACTCATCCGAGCAATTCAACTATTCACCGTATTTGAGGTAAGAAAAAGTATTACCTATATTTTCTTCTCCTTAAAATATAATAGCTTTAATTAACTAGAATTTGTTTTTTCTTACAATTTGTTTTTCTTATTTTTTCGTAGTCAAAATAAACTATTATTTAGATTCGAAGTGATATTTTTATTCCATATTTTGAAAAGATAATTAAGTGTATCCCATGATCGATTTAGCTCTAAAAATTTAAATCAACAAAAGAATTGAAGTGTTCTTCATAAAAATTGATATGCAAGACGAAAATAAGTTTATATATTCAACAAAAGAAAATGTATTGTTTGAGAAAAGATTTTGTTTTATATCAAAACGATTGTTCCTGTTATATTTTATATTTTAGCTTTATTTTTTGTCATTAATTATATAATACACTGATATATTTTACGGATGGCTTCCTTCCATGCTATCGTAGGTACTTACAGATCACTTAGTAAACGATCTAAAAACAGAAGACATTTGTTTCATACAGTAAATATATAAGCATTATATTTAACATATATCTGAATGTAGCAAGAATATATTCCTTCTATTGGTTTTGATAGGGGGAAGTTTTGAATTGTTTTACGTAGTTTTGAATTAGGTACGGTGTCGCATAATGTTATAGGTGGAAACGAATTCCGTGCGTTTTCCTTCTTAATGGATAACAGAGGCTTGTGTAGCAGCCATAACAAGAAGCAGTAACAATTATATCTGGTCTGATCTTATTTACATGAGTAAGAATTCAGTTTCTCTGGGAAACAATACTATTGTTGTGCCTTCTGTCATGGCTGTCCATGATGTGATGCTACATACAAAGCCTCTATTGCACTTTTCCTGCTCTTTCCTGATTGGTTGAAAAGCGGAAGCCATTTAAGAGCAACGACACCAAAAAGAATCCACGAAACTAACTACACATATCTGTTTTTACATTTCTAGACTATTACCATGGCAACAAGGTTGACATTTCTCAAGATAACGGTGTGTTGTCTTTTTATACTATTGACAATCAGTGGACACACAACTGCGAAGAAAAAACATCACAAAGCGAAAGAATCGTCAAACTCAAAAGAAAACAAAGACAAATTGGTGACTATTCTTGCCATAGGTAAGGAATCACGTGACGCAAAAGAAAGTACGTCACAACACGTGACTAACAAAAATGATACTTCACAAGTTGATAGCAGCCAACGAAAAAGCATTGCGAGTTCAAGTGAGAGTAAAAAACATAAACATGGTCATAAGATTCATGACGGAAATTCCCACGAGGCAAATGCTGTTTCAAGGGAGAACATTGCGAACGAAATCAACAGAATAGACGACGTGCAAGGCGCGTATAAACAGGGAATCAATGACGATGTTACCAGTGACATGGAGAAAGTTAAGATGATTGACACTGGTGAGCTGACTGACTACTTCCACGCGTTGAACGGAGACGATAAAACGGCAATTGGCAAGCCGAAATCTCGTCACCATGACAACCATGAAGCACCGCTGAACCAACTTGGTGAATATGCAGAAGATGAGAATTCAGTAGGAAATACTAAGTCAGAAACGCAGGGTTTGGAAGAGAGTCCTGGGTACAAGTTAAACAAGCAGCACGACGGGGGGCCTGGTTACGAGGTTTTTAGTGACAACCCAGAAGAATCTGATTCGGATGATTTTTATAATGCTATCGAGGAAGGGAAAAGTCCTGCAGAAAATATGAAGAAAATTCGACCTACAAAGTCTCACTTCGGTAATGGACATAAGATAAGCAAGGCTGTTGCAGCTGAGGTGAGCAGCCATCGGATCAGAGGACATGAGGCAGTTAGTAGGTACGACAGTAGTGAGGAAATGAACAACGTAGACTCGTTTTCACAACAGCTGGATCAAAACGAAGATATTAGTCAGCAACAAGGGGGACGGAGGCCACAAGAGAAAGACGAACAGAACTATGAACAGAACAACGGTCACACCAACAGTAATGACAACACAGCACAAGAAAATAACGAACAAGACCCGAATGTTATGGACTACCCATATCCGATTGATAATGCGCATGCTCAGACGGAGGAACGTCCTGTTACTACGCTGAATGTTGGGAACACTGAGAGCATTGTCAACACACCAAATACAGCAACCACAGCAAATGAAGGAATGGCAAAAACAGGCGGTAAAGATAACGCAGTAGAGGTTAGTAATGCAACTAAACCGGGAAAGTTGGAGAAAGCAGGTCTCGGAAAACAAGATAAACAGGATAAACAAAATATAAAAGAACAAGACAACAACACGGAATCAAACAGAAACCACAGTGAGGCAACTACTGGGAGCCATGACTACGCGGACAGCAAAGAAGGCCAGGCACAGTCAGACGTTTATAACCAATTCCTTGCTAATCCTTTCTTCAATCCGTTTGAACTTTTTGGACTGAATAGAAAGCAAAAAGATGGGAATTTAGATCAAAAAGAGGATAAAAAAGTAAAAGAAATCAAGGGTCCCGTCGCCTTCATTGGAAAACAAAGTAACGACGAGCGAAGGAGAGAAAATGGTCGTACAGAAGGAAAAGGACAACAAAGAATACTTGGTTCCTCTACAGGTCAAAGGGACAAGAATCCAAGGGGGAAAGATCACTGGGGGCACTATAACTGGTGGGCTTATAGAAGGAGGTGAAATAAGTGCCTGGAAGTATTGAAGGAGGGACTATCAAAGGAGGTTATGTAAATGGAGGGAAATTCAAAAATGGAACAATGGAAGGGCGGGATTTTTCATGATGGACTGATTGAAGGTGGACGTTTAATCAACGGTAGTTTTGAAGGTGGATTGATGAAGGGAGGAAGAATGTATGGAGGAAGCGTTAAAGGTGGTTATATCGAAGGTGGGGACATCAAAGGTGGTGTGCTTCAAGGTGGCTCATTTCGAGGAGGAAGCCTAGAGGGAGGGGTAATGAGAGGGGGCGAGGTCAAGGGAGGCAGCTATCAAGGGAGGGAAGATGGAAGGAGGGACAATGACTGGAGGAAGCGTCGAGGGTGGAATCCTCAAATTTGGGAAACTCTCCGGCGGGACTGTCAAGGCTGGTACAATGCTTGGAGGGGAGATGACAAACGGGAGCATCGAGGGGGGTATTCTCAAAGGGGGGTCAATTAGTGGGGGTGTTCTGAGGGGTGGGGTCATGGAAAGGGGCCAGCTTAAAGGTGGAGTGGTTTTGGCGGGGAAAATCAATGGGGGAATAATAGAAGGAGGCGTTATTGAGGGAGGAGAGATAGGAGACGGAGTTATCATCAAGGGAGGGAGGATTAATGCAACCATTATGGCAGCAAATGGAAACGACAAGAAAGGAAAGAATAAAGACGACAAGAAGCTGAGTGAGAACGAAATGAATGGAAATGAAAGCATTGACAAAACCAAAGAAAGGAACACCAAGGAGAAAGATGACAAACATAACGAGCAGGAAAACATAAATACAGTAGAACCTCCACCTCTGATCATGCCTGAACCAAAACAAGTTCACATGACGGGCAGCCTCACTGGTATACAACAAAATATCCCACCGTATCCGAACACTTTAAACCCCATGAATATGCCGCCCGGAGGCGTGTTAACCAACCCAATGCAGATGGCTGACGCAACTCCAGGACAACCTATGCTCGCTCCTTCGCAGCCTCAAGGACCTGGACAAGGAGCTTACACTCCGGAGCAACTTAATATTCAAGCCTTCAGGCAGATGACTGGAGTAGGAAGAGACGGTACTATATCGCAAAGAGGTAAGCATCATATTGTGTTCGACGGCGTCAGCTTTGATATTCCTGATGAAGGATTCGACAATCTGATCCGACGGATCAACGGAAACTCAAAAGACCTTGAGAACCTTTTGGACTATCCTGACAAGGATCAGTCACACGAAGACAAGTATGATCCCAAGCATGAGGCGAAGCATGACGACAAGCATGAGACAGTGGTTAATCAAACAGAGCAACAAGACAACAACACCCAGAAGATAGCCGCAGCACACCAAGGCGAGGCAGGGATCAAACCTGAGGACATCGAAACGAGGCTAAGTCCAACAAAATCCAGGTCTGTGAACGAGCGAGAAGAGAATATGACACAGACTATCAACTCAAAGATACCCAAATCACATGCATGTAAGTTATACTTTGTACTCGCTCTAATCACGTTTAACATGTCAGTAGTGTCAGCCATATTGGTGAAATCTTTTGACTACCAACAGTGGCTACGATGACGTAACGTTGTCGCAAAACTTCGAAACGAAAAACGAAAAATTAATGGAATGCTCAATGGAATATTTAAACAATGACATCACTATAATCGACGGAGCATGCGCACACATATTTGCAAAAATCTAATAACGTGTTAAAAAACTAATCCAATTGAACGGTGAATTCATAATGATATCACGATTGGTTAATAATTTGACGGCAAATAATCCTTCTTTAATCGCTTTGACAGTACACCCATCATACCACTGGTCGCTTAGTAACATCATCGGGGACAGAATCCCGGGTAGTCCTGGAGCTGCCATGATATCACACGGCCATATCCAAAAGACACGTGGGGGATTGTCGTTTAATGGAGAAGATGCGTGGTTAGGAGGTGGAGACTTTGCTGGTGGATGCATCAGTGGTTAGTGGAAAAAAAGATTTACTTAACAGAATTATCTTATAAGAAATAGCAGCATTGTCGACCAGTCCAATCACGTGGGCTGTTATCAGCGATAAGTTATTATTTATTATTTATTTATTAGTTTCGCCATATATTAAACTAGAAATATGATAACTGGGGGAAAAATGTGATATATATGACAGGGTGACCACAACAGAATGTTGACAAGGCTTAGACTTGGCTTGACTAATCAAAGATTTTTTGCCATCAGCTCCAGATAAATGTGATGATGGGTTTTCATTCGAAATGACTCTAAAGACGGACAAAGACACCTTCCTTAAATCAGATGACATGAGATACATCGTTGATTCAGGAGCATCGACGTTCAACTCCAAGGGATTCTCTTTGTACACTTTACAAGGGAAGCTACGCGCTGATATAGCAATACCTAACGACTCGCTATGCCTGGAGACGCCCTTGGAGACAGACCGCTGGCACGATGTACTGGTAACGTGGAGGAAAGATAAAGGTAATAATTGACAGCCATGCTGGAGGACACTAAACAATTGAAACAGTAGAATCGATTCTAGGGGGGAAAAATCAGTAATTCTCTCTAAAAGAAATAGTGGATTGGACGCCATGGTAAATAGTAGATGCACATGTCAGCAATACCTCCTATAATAATATTAGTCCTTTAAAAAACTGTGCAAAGATTTATAGATCTTTTTTTCAAACCTCAGGTCTGAAACTCTACCTCAACTGTGAGCTAAAAGGACATACCTCGTCAAGCGAACACTGTCTTGGCTGCCGCTCTCCAGGCTGTCACGTGACTGACTTCAATACTCAGCTTATGATTGGTCGACCAAACTACAGCCCTCATTTTCACTGCACCAAGTTTGAGAGCGGTGACATATCGTTCTGGGAGAGATACCTGGATAATGAGGATGTCAAAACGTTGTGTGGGCGTGGCACGGGTAGGTCAACGATGTCTTAAGAATGCGCTCTTTCATAGCAAAGTTAAAAAGAATTTTCAGGATTCTTGGTTTGCGTTATCGCCGCCATGTTGGTGGTATATATATTTAACAATATTTCTTATTGGCTTTATTTGTTTACGCTACCAACATGGCAGCCATGGTTTTGTCTTTTGATCGGGAAGAAACGCGGACATATTAACGCTCAAACGTTCAACTGATTAATCAGGATGTTTTACAGTTGTTTCCCCAGATGAACCGTCAAAAAGTTCAAAGCCAACTTCTAGAGTTACCCATCCAGATACAACAGGTTCTACAACAGCTCAACTGCAAAACCCAACAGCATCAATGCAACAACCATACTACCAACGAAATGACCCAATCACCAACCAGCAGCCTTACCAGCAACCCAATGCGGCACAGATGACGTCATATCCGGCACCATATCCATGCACCGTACCCAGCACCCTACCAATTCCTCAAACCAGGGACCTACCATTTTACTGAATATCTCCCGTCAATGAAATTTGGATCGACTTACTACAGTAGTAACCAGATGCCCCAAGGGTACTACCCTGCGGCTGCTCCTGCTCCAAGTGCTGCCAATAATATGGGAGTTTATTCATCTAGTCCTACGTACGTGCCTGGAGGTAAGAGAGAACTGTCACGGGTGGTGAAGCGTGGATTTTGCTAAGGTTCTAGAGGACGCGCTAAAGGCATCTGATGGCAATCTAATTGTAGCCAGGCAAAGAATTCAAAATGCAAGAAAACATGGGAAATTGCGAAGTTTTTTGAAAAAATTGCACAGAAGGCACCGAAAAAAATCCAAAATCGAGAAACAAAAATCCTAAGGGAACGTTTTGAATTTTGACGTGACATCCGCCATGTTGGATGAATTAGTAAGATATTTTGGTAATCTTCGTCAAAAAAAGGATTTTTAACGACTGCTATTATTTATTTGTTTAATACAAATATTTATTATATATTTACTAATTCATCCTAAAAATATTATTCTAAGGTTACCTTGTCAAAATTCTAGTTTAATCCTCCAATATGGCTACCACGTGTGCATGCCATCCAACATGGCCGTCAAATAAAAAAATTTCTCAGGATCAAATTATCATACAATTAACAAATCATCATATTTGTTAGTATTGGTCAAGTAGATGAGACAAAAATTAAAGCGAGGGTTTTAACAAATTTATACGGCTTGCAAGTTGTATTTTTCAAAATGGGCCTATATCACACGGCGGCCATGTTTATTCTCTTGAGACAAGAATAAAATTTTTGCTTCTCCAGCATCAATTAATTCTCAAGCGCTTGAATTTGAGGCTACGCGTGGTGGAATCTATTGTTCAATCCAACATGGCTGCCGCGTGAATAAGCCCCATAGTTCGTAAAATATCATAAAAATCCGGAAAAATCCGGGCTCTATTGTAAGAGTCCAAATTTCATCGATAAGTATTCGGAAAACTATCGTTAAAGTTCGGATGCTGTCGTAAAACTTTCGGATTATGTCACCACTCCTCGATTGTTCGCCGATAAGCTTGTTAACCCTCCGATGTTTGACACATCCTATCTAGGAAATGGAAAAAATTAGGAATATTAACAAATTTGTAAAGATTTGTCGAGAAAGAGTGATAAATATGAAATAAAAATGATTACCTTAAAAACTGTTTCTTTCCTTTTTGATATCCCTTCGTTTTCGATTGTTAAATTGTTTAACTCTTTAGAATTAAATGACATTAAAATTTTACAATCTCGATGGAGTGGTGACAATGTATTTTTGTGGAATGAAAAAAATGATAGGAATGAACCAAATTTTAAAGAAATTCTAGGTTCTATCAAACTTTTGCTCGTTATTCGGATTACCCTTTTTGAGATTACCTGGATAAACATGGAGATTTCTGGAATTCTTTCTCATCGAGAAAGCTTCAATAAAACACGACGGACGTGTAAGTTGATGCATTCTATTTAAAGACATGCAAATGCTTTATATCCCAAATCATATAGTGAATATCCAAGACTTTTTTGAAATATCTGATGAATTAATATCGAATTGATAATATAAGTTCCTTTGTTTCCTGAATAAACAATAGAAAATTTCCGGAGGTAAAAAAGTACTGCGAAGCATTTAGTTTCTAAGAACAAGTCGCACATTTTATATCAGAGGGAAGGGCAGTGCGCGCGGATTTGAGCACAAGCGATAATTTAAAAAAATCTGAGATAGAGGTTTAAAGGAAATGTTGAGCAGAATTTGAAGGAGTTAATAAGGATGTTTTAGATGTTTTATTTTCGTTGCCTTTCAAGTTTCTAGAACAGTTCTAACTGCCCCTTACATAAGTAATGTCTTGGCACTACATTTTTCGTTCAGCTTACTGTTTCTGCGCCCACTCTGATCTAAGGTGTCAAGATTCATCAGAGCGATGTCAGTCACAGGTCAAATCATTTAGATTTTAATATTAATATAGCTATGAAACATTAATAACTATCAGATTATATTAGCTATCTTTATATGTACCGAGATAGATAGGGTAAAGTTTTTAGTGCTTTACGTTTTCATTTGTTGTATTAGATTGAAGGTAAACTGCAAGTTTTTTTTCTTTTGCACCGACAAACGATAAATCATTGATGGGGCGTGAACTGACACAAATGATGGCCTCGTTCACGCCACTTTGGAATCCGAAATACTTCATTTCTCGTTTTGTTTGCCAGCTTTGTTTTTTTTCAAAATTGATTATAGATTTTCTGTTAACAATAAAATCAAATTCATCACAATTTGAAAAACTTTCTTAAATTCAGATTCAAATGTAGTGTTTTCCCATTCTTGCCATTTTTAAGCGTCTAAAAAACGACTTCCTGAACTAATTCATTCTGTATGATGATTGGTCCTGGAGTGATCCAATCACAAACCTTTAAAAGAGTTATGTACATATTACCTTTATATTTTGCAGTCGCCAAATCTCGCACACGTGACAGTCTTGCGTCCACACCAGTTGTCAGTCAGTACTTCTCTCCGTGGGGTCCTTGGAGCACATGCTCAGAGACATGCGGTTATGGCGTCAGAGCTCGTAGTCGCGTATGCCAGAACCCTCAGATTCTTCTTGGCGGGAAAGTCTGTAGTGGACCTTCAATACAACATGGATTCTGTTTTGTGAAAGCCTGTCCAGGTAGATCTGTTTGTCATATCTTAAAAATAATAAGTAATGAATAGTTTTATTAGAAATTCTTCAACAATTTCATGGTTACAAAAAATATATCACAAAATTATTTATTAACTTTACACTGAAAAAGAAACAAATAATATTGATAAGAGTATTGATAGTTGTGAGATTGCTCTTTTCCGAATAAACTAAATAATAATATTTATGATGTTTTTCGCTCTTAAAATAATTACTCGAGAAATATGCGCAAAAGAAGTCAAAGGAAACGTCAACGTATGCGCATAATAATATTCCTTTTTTCCTAGGAACCACTCGTGTTTCAGCAAGAAAAGCGTTGGTGCGTAAAATCCTGAGAGATCTGGTACGGGATTTTACGATCAAAGAAGGGAAGAAAATACAAAATAAACTTCCGGAGTTAAAGCTTGGTAAGCCATATATAGAAAAGACAAGGAAAAATAAAGAGGAAAAATTTCACATAAAGGAAAGAAAAAGGGTAAAGGAAAGAAGGAAGGAAAGAAGAGAGAGAGGAAGGAAGGAAGGAGGGAAGGAAGGAGGGAGGGAAAGAAGGAAGGAAGGAAGGAAGGAAGGAAGGAAAGATGGGATAAGGGAAGATAACAAACATATTGATGAAAAATCTAACCCAAAGATCTAACAGACATTAAACTTTTCTGGGTTGCCAGGTCTCGGACAACTTATTTCTCATGCCAAAACAGACGTCCAAGCAAAATCCAAGGCATCTATTCTGCACAAATCTTTGCCAGTCCAGGACAAAGGTACAACTTTAATTAAAATGTTATTACTAATTAATGTTTATTAATTAATAATAAATCTTTGAAAGAAACTGTTTGAAGTGAATTAACAATAGGCCAAGCTAAATAAATGTTGCCTGGCGTCTTTAGTAGGTATTTGGTAAGAAAATGTTTTTTGGTAGTGGGATGTATGTTAACTGCATGTTGATGGTTTAGGTCAGGCACGTCACGTGATACATCTAGCACTGCACGAAAAACCCCTTCTACTGCATGGGTACTCGAGAATCTTGCATGCAGGTATACACGAACAAAAAATAAAATATAACAAACGAATAGTGAAACGACAACAATAAAACAATAGAGTGTGTGTGCAACCATATGACTCAAGATCCTTTGAGATATGAAGAGACCCCTTGCATGTGACGTCAAAGCAGCTCAATTTGGAGGAAAAAACAAAAGAATTTGAATCTCATGAGAATTGGAAATCTATTGTTATGTCCTCCAAATTGAGCTGCATTCCGACGTGCTGCAAGGGGTCTATGACAATGAATCACGTTGGTTGATCTAACGATATAAGCTCACTAATGTGGAATGCTTCGTTATTGCTATCTTTTTACTTCTTTTTTCTATTTCCTTTTTTGTGTGAAGTTGACGGTCATTATAGTAACTGGTCGTCATGGGGAAAATGTGACAGGTCATGTGGTCGAGGCGCGCAAGTGCGCACACGCCTTTGCAACAACCCAACGCCTGGCATTCTGGGTAAACCATGTATTGCTTTTGGACCATCTGTACAAGTCAGACGGTGTAATATAACACCTTGTCCAAGTGAGTAAATACTGACTCTTAGATCATGCGAAAAAGGTCTTGAGTCCATGAATTCTCAATTTTCCTTATTCCATTTTGGCACGACAGGCACTATAATAGCAGATCCTTTTCTACAACTAATTAATGCCATGCGACTACCAAAGGTGTTTAAACTTTTGAATAAGAAAACCTGTTTAACTTGAATGTAACGTTTTCCAATTTCAGACCACGTGTCATTCTCTAGAGTATCATTTCTTTGTTTAACGGTTGAGCATGATTATACACATGAATATGGGTACGACTCGAACAAAGAATCTAATTTTCAATAGAATGAATCAAGATCTGGAATGGCAAACCATTACGCTCAAGCTAAAAAGATTGATTCAAAGAGGATTGAGCACATTGAACCTTAACGTAAGAAAGCGGCTTACTAGCTTGCTTCTTTGTTGCTATTTTTAGTTGATGGTGGATTCAGTAGTTGGTCCCAGTTCTCTCCGTGTAGCAAGACGTGTGGTCTTCGAGGAATTCAGTTTCGTGTACGAACCTGTACAAATCCCCCTCCTTCTAATGGCGGCAAGAAGTGTATAGGAGAAAGATACGAAACAAGACCATGCAGAAGATATGTACCATGTCCAGGTAGGCAAATGGTTCAAGAACCAAGGTAATAAGGCAATGTAGAAGATTTGTACCATGTTCAGGTAGGCAAATGGTTCAAGAACCAAGGTAATAAGGCAATGTAGAAGATTTGTACCATGTCCAGGTAGGCAAATGGTTCAAGAACCAAGGTAATAAGGCAATGTAGAAGATTTGTACCATGTCCAGGTAGGCAAATGATCCAAGAACCAAGGTAATAAGGCCATGTAGAAGATTTGTACCATGTCCAGGTAGGCAAATGGTTCAAGAACCAAGGTAATAAGGCAATGTAGAAGATTTGTACCATGTCCAGGTAGGCAAATGATCCAAGAACCAAGGTAATAAGGCCATGTAGAAGATTTGTACCATGTCCAGGTAGGCAAATGGTCCAGGGTTGGCAAATTATTCAATGCATTCAGATCAAGTTATAAAACAAGATCATGCAGAGATAAGTTTAATTTTGTTTTCATTTTGTTGAAGTTCATGCCAGATACAGTACGTGGGGACCCTGGTCAGGATGTGATGCAGACTGTGGAGGAGGTGTAAGGGAGAGAATGCGCCAGTGCCTTAATCCCCCATCAGGGATGGGTGAGGAATTTTGTGCTTCTTTAGGGATCAAGTAGGATGACACAGCTCTGTAATTTAGCTCCTTGTGACGGTACGTAGAAAGACAAGAGAATTTAGTCTTAGATTTTGAGACAATAATCAAGCCTGAAAACTGTACAAAACATAAAACTGTACGTTGATAATTGTTTTTAGACAAAAGCATGCGAAAAAGAGCAAGTATTGGTAAAGACAAAAACAAGCGACAAGGACGAAAGAACTTGGTAAGAAAGTCCTTACCAAAACGCTGGATACAATTCATTTACTTGCATGGCACGCGTCGATCGACTTTGATTCGTTGCAAGATTACACATAAATATTGATCAAGATCCAGAGTGAAAAATAACAGACAGACAAGACACACACACACAAAAGATAGTTTAGTATTATGTTAACATCATGGGGATAAGTAATGCAAATATTTAGTGTTCAAATTTCACTAAGTTGCATGAAGTTCACACCTGGTGGGATGTTCATCAAAGCGTTAAATCTTTCACATAAATGCCAGTGAGACTTTACTCGAATACATTAAAAAATTTTTTTTTTTTTTTGTTTTAATTTTCGCAGATCGATTCCTTTAATTTTCTTTGATGGAAGAAATTTTGAGCGAAAGATGAGCTCCGTCAAGAGGCAAAGATATGATTTGAGACACTCAAACAAGGTGCATTCTGGTCTAGCTCAGTTGGGTACAAACTACGTTTGTATTAAGCTAGTGTCAGAGTAAATTGACCTTCCCATTAATCTCAGAAAAGGGCTGCAGCGGATTCTGGTCTAGATTGGGTATAAAAACAGGTATGAAAATCAACGGATGTTTGTACCCAAGCTAGAACAGGATCCACACTAGCTTCCACATCGTATGAAGTCAACGCATTTGCAACATGGATTGACTGAATGAGAATGTAAATTGTTTCTTTCTAGAAAAAACTTCATTGAATGCCAGTATTAACTTTAGTGAGTTTCCATTGGGAACTATTTAGGAAAAATACGGAGAAAACACACGTTTGACGAATATCAGATGGATTCTACACGTCTGTTGTGAATTAAAATAATATTGATTTTTTTATATAATTCGTATTCTAACGAGGAAAAAAATGTACATCAGAAAACAAAAGCATTTGTACCCAAATAGTTTCCATGCCATAATAAATCAGAAGGGAAACTCTCTTAAAATGTACTTATTAGGGTGATGGAAATAAATAAAGTAAAATGACGAATTTTATTTTTCTTTGTTAGCCACTTTTCTTTTGTTTTATTCAGGCTGGGCAATGCTTGGGTAGCATGTGACGTCACTGTCGCCATGTTGGATAAATTTAACGAATGTTTTGACATTGATTCTTTTGTAATATCACAAACGTGGTGGACACGCGTGGACATTTCTAATGGATATTTATTTTTTCTATTAAAGAGATGCACCGCCATTTATCAGGCCATTTATCATGTATTCTATACAAAACTAAAAACTTCGAATGTATGGGCTGCCTGTGGATAACGATAGGTGACCATTTCTTAGAAATACAATTTTGATCCACCAGAAAGTTCCCAGAAATTACAACACACGACTCATTGTAGAAATCCTGATATCAACATGGAAAGTTTTCTTGAGGATCTCAAAAACGATGTGCAATGTTCCTTGTGTAACGATAGACTCACTGAACCTAAGATCTTGAAATGTTTTCACACATTTTGTAAGCCTTGCGTCAAAAGGGACGTCGAGCTGATCGAGGAAGTCAACGTCTTCAAGTGTCCAAGATGTAAGTCAGAAACTCCTCTACTGCCAGAACTAAACACTGGCGTGGATGATCTAAAACCAAGTCTACTGCACTCAAGGATGTTGAAGGTGTTGGAGTTTGTAGAAAGTGAGAAGGTTTGTTCTGTTTCTGGGAGTCATCCACCAGCATCTTGGCATTGCTTTGACTGTAATCGCTCGTTGTGTGACGAATGTGAGAAGAGCCATTCAATGTTTACCAAAGATCACAAAGTTGTATCTCTCGTAGATATAAAAGAAGAAGACATCAGAATGATGATGAGCAGAGAAACTAACTGTGAAAAACATGCTGATAAACTAGTAGAATTATTCTGTAAAGACTGCCAACAGGATATTTGTATGGAGTGCTGGAAAGATGGTCACGTTGAACACTCTATAGTTACTTTGAGTAAGTATACATCGAAAAATAAAGCTCAGCTTTCTGAACAACTGGAGGAGTTAAAAACGCTTGAACAAGAAATGAAAAACCAGGTTGAAATAATAGAAGAGGAAACAATTGAATCGAAGGCAAATTGTGAAAAAGCTAAGCTTTTGGTGAAGGAAAGGTTACGAGTAATGATAGATATGCTGCAAAAAAATGCGGAGGAGCTGTTGAAGCAAATCGATGAGAATATTAATAATATCGAGAGAAGGAAAGTCAAAAGTCAGTCTGTGCTCGATCAGACACGCGGAGTCATTGAATACATGAAGAAACTGATAGAGAAAGGGGTTGCAAGTGAAGTGATTGAGAATAAAGAGATGAAGAAAACCTGTAATACCTCTATTGATTGTGTTGGAGAGCAGTTAGACGTATTATTCCTTGCTAATAAACAGCTTACGAAACAAGTGAAATCGGGGCTCGGAGTTGTAAGAAAAGTAGAAAAAACAGATCCCAGTATGAGCAGAGTTGATTTCTATTTGTATGCTATACGAGGAATCAAACAGCAACTGATTGTGACAACGAAAACTAAATCAGGAAATTTCAACTACAATCCAAGCGATGTTATTGATATTAAAATATACCCTTCCGATGCAGTGAAAATACTGAAAAAGAATGTTACAGCGAAAGGAAAAGTAGTGTTTGAATTCATACCTGAAGTAGCTTGTCAACTGACAGCAGAGGTCCGAGTGAATGGGAATCATGTATCTAACAGTCCACTGCTGTTCGATGTATCAGAAATATAAGTACCTTTATATGGTAAAACAGAGAAAAAGTTATATCTAGATTAGCTAGTTCTAGATTAGATCACTGATAAAAATGAGAAATATTTGAATTGCGCTCCATGTCTAATGGGGTGGATGTTTCTTAGAAAGCCAGTATATAACTTCCACTTTAGATTTGACATCAGTTCGATTGTTCTTTATTTCTATTTTTCAAAGGGAGGTTGCTCATAATGTATTCCATCCACTGGATCTGCATTACTAAACTTTTTAAAACAAACCTTTGCCGCCATTTGCATTGCTACGCGGCCACCCCAGACAAAAATCGCGACGTGCACTTTGCAATAGACTGCCTTCAATCAAACACGTTGACATCATTTACACGCGTGTGTGTTTAAAAAGGCGCCAAAACTTGTCGATTGTTTACAAGTATTATGAGCCACACTCAACTGGGCCTATCCAAGCCGATCCAAACGCGTGTAAATGACGTCAACGTGTTTGCTTGACTGCAGTCTATTGCAAATTGCACGTCGCGATTTTTGTCTGGGGTGGCTGCGTAGCAATGCAAATGGCGGCAAAATATGTTTCATTTAATTTAATTAAAAATGAAAGCATAAGAATAAATAATAGTGTCAGTGTTTGGAATCCTAACCAATCATAATTATATCATGCAAGCCAAAAAAAACTTGGTTTAGACTCGACTTGCTATAATATAACTTGATAGGTAATAAACAAATAAATAATGCTTCTTTTTTCCAATTTGACCTGCCTTTAACACCGTTGGCTTTAATGGTATCGATACACCTATATCAAAAAACTTTGTCGGTCGAAGATCTGAAATCGCTGCAAATTTTAATATATTCACAGCCGAACAACGAAGTAGCTATAGATTGGCCTTTGAGTTAGAAATGTGATTCTTCGTACTTTAGCCAGAAAAAATATTAAAAGAACAAAAATTCTGTTTAATCTCAGATCTCGGACCGACAACGTTCTTAGAAATAAGTGCATACAAAAATCCGGCTGGGACCGACATGGAATGAGTCTCTAAAAGAAGATGAAGAAACATAGTAGCTATCCCGGCTGACCTTGCGTGACACAAAATTTCCGAGAAATTACGACTGGCCCTGAGAGTCACGCTCACAATTCCAAGAAAGAAATTCGTTCCAGAAAAGGTTGTTTACTCGACATGGAATCCTTCCTTGAAAACCTCAAAAAAGATGTCCAATGTTCCTTGTGCAATAATACTCTTATTGAACCCAAGATCTTGAAATGTTTTCACACATTTTGTGATCCTTGCATAAAAAGACACGCCGAGCTGATCGAGGAAGTCCATGTCTTCAAGTGTCCTCGATGTAAATCAGACATTCTCTTACCACAAGAAAAACTGTGTCATACATGTGAATTACTAACTCTTCCGTCAAAATTATGCAGCCTCAAAGATCTGAAATCAAGTGTTCTACATTCAAGGATTTTGAATGTTGTGACTTTAGCAGAAGGTAGGAAGATTTGTTCTGTTTCTGAGAGTCATTCTCCAGCATCTTGGTATTGCTTCGATTGCAGTCGTTCGATGTGTGACGAATGTTTGAAGAATCATAAAACTTTTATTGACAGTCATATGGTCATAAACCTCGACGAATTAAAGCTAGAAGACCTTGAATTTATCCTTAAAAGGGAAGGCGATTGTAGTAGCTGTCGTATTGGGCAAAGAGTTGAGGTGTTTTGTCGTACTTGTAATGTGTTGGTCTGTGTGTTTTGCATGAAGCAGGAACACAGAGAACACGATTTGACATCGCTAGACACATTTGCTTCTTTGAAGAGAGAAATATTATCTAAGCACTCGGAAGCACTGGATAAGTTAATGTTAAATGAACAGGAAGTACAAGAACAGAAAAATATTGCTTTGTTTATCACACAAAACGGACAAAAAGCCATTCAAGAAGTGAAGGACAAAACAAAGGAAGTTATAAATAATTTAATACGAAATGAACAAGAGTTGTTGAAGCAAATCTATAGCAAGATGGACAGAGCGATCAGAAACTTGAATATAATCCATCATATTCCAGCTGTCAAGGAATACATCAATAATATAATGGAAAGAGGATTGGCAAGTGAAATGGTCAACATTCAAGAAACAGAATCCTATGAGGATTATATTTTTGTCCCTATTCAAAAGAACAATATCTCAGAGATTGTTTTCGTTCCCAACGAAGATTTCTTGAAACGTGGACAGATGGTTTCCAGTATCGGTGAAATACAAACAAAGTTAAAAACAGACCATGTTACGGACCAAACCTTTCTTCAACAAGTAAATACAGAACTGGAAGAAATACCGTCTTACTCTAAAAAAAACCATACGATGAGTACTGTTGAAGTGACATCTGAATCAGAAGCTCTAAGGAAAGAAAAGCTGAAGTTGATAACCAAAACCTCTGCAGGAGAACCCAGTCATGATCCAGGTGATGTTATTAACCAAGCCTTTTTTCAACAAGTAAATACAGAACTGGAAGAAATACAGTCTTACTCTAAAACAGACCATACGATGAGTAAAGTTGAAGTGGCATCTGAACCAGAAGCTCTAAGGAAAGAAAAGCTGACGCTGATAACCAAAACCTCTGCAGGAGAACCCAATCATGATCCAGGTGATGTTATTGATGTTAAAATCAGCCCTGAAGATAATGTGGAAATAAAAGAAAACTATGTGAGAACTGATGGTAAACTAGAAGTGGAGTTCATGCCTAAAGTAGTTGGTCAACTGATAGTAGAGGTTCAAGTGAATGGGAATAATGTATCTAACAGTCCACTAGTGATAAATGTGAAGCCACAGAAGATGGGAATAACAAGAGAGTTTAAGATGAAAGGCGTGAGTGTAGAATCTCGTACGTTAACAGGTGTCGCTGTTAACAAAAAGAATAGCAAAGTAGCAGTTGCTTACGAGTCTCACAGTTCTGTGCATGTGTTCAACACTGATGGAGATCTTTTGCTAAGGTATGGTAGAAAGGGAAGTGGAGAAAGACATTTGCTGAAACCAGAAGGATTAGCATTTTTGAATGAGACAGACTTGGTCATAGCAGATAATCGTAATTACAGATTATGTATAGTGAACACTACTACAGGTACATTGGTAAATAAATTTGGTAAGCTTGGTAAAGGTGAAGGGGAATTCAACGATTCCTATGGAGTACACGTTGATGACGATGATAATGTTATTGTTGCATGTGACTTCCATAATGAACGTGTTCAAGTCTTCACAAGAGATGGGAAATATCAATATCATTTTGGTTTGACCAAAGAGGACAATTTTCATCCAGTCAGCGCTGTAACATACTTTGGACGGTTTTACGTGAGTGACTATACGAATAATGTCATTCACGTATTTGAGAAAAAAGACGGTGTCCTGACTAAAATATCGACAATTGGTGGTAAAGGAAGTGCTGATGGTCAGCTGAGTGAACCATGGGGCCTGGCTATTGATAATGACCATCATCTACTGGTCTGTGATCGTGGGAATAACCGCATCCAAAAGTTCACACTGGATGGCCGTTTTGTAGGAATAACACGTGATAAACTCAAAGATCCGCGCTTTGTAACGGTGTTAAATGATGGTAGCCTACTGGTCACTACTTTTCGATCTGGTTTGTATGTGGTAAATAGGATTTTGAACACAGAAAATGAGACGGTGCTTGGGACACCTACTCGGAGATCTGCGCGCACGCGTAGAAAGTGATCTATAGACCTTTCGTGTGATAGCAAACATGGTGCATTGTGGTCTAGCTTGGGTCGTGAGATAGCAAACATAGTGCATTATGGTCTAGCTTGGGTCGTCAGATAGCAAACATAATGCATTATGGTCTAGTTTGGGTCGTCAGATAGCAAACATAATGCATTATGGTCTAGCTTGGGTCGTCAGATAGCAAACATAATGCATTATGGTCTAGCTTGGGTTGTCAGATAGCGAGGATGGTGCATTATGGTCTAGCTTGGGTCGTGAGATAGCGAAGATGGTGCATTGTGGTCTAGCTTGGGTCGTGAGATAGCAAACATGGTGCATTGTGGTCTAGCTTGGGTCTTGAGATAGCAACTATAGTGCATTGTGGTCTCGCTTGGGTCGTGAGATAGCGATGACAGTGCATCATGGTCTAGCTTGGGTCGTGAGATAGCAAACATGGTGCATTGTGGTCTAGCTTGGGTACGAATACCTTTTGTTCATTTTGACTTATGCGGTATCATTTGTACCCAAGCTAAACCAGAATGCTCTTGGGACTAGAATAATTGCATGGAATGCTATTGCTAAGTGGAAAACATACATTGTAAGAATTCTTTAGTTAACTTTTACGAGTTTAGGTTTTTTATTTTCTAGGTGACGATTTTCATAGTTTTTTTATTCATTGATTTTATTTGCTAGTTTTATAGCTCTGGGCCCGGTTGTACGAAGCCTGGATAGCGCTATCCAAAGGATAAATCCTTATCCAGTGGATAAGTCGATGCTGTTATCCAATACATTTATCCACCGGATAGTGCTATCCACCCTTCGTACAACCGGGCCCTGTAGACGTATTTATTATTTATTTATTTATGCATCCAATGTATATTATTTATAGGTTATTATATTGTGTGCTGAGATATACGAGAAAAACATAAATAAGAAATGTAGGGACAATGGCCGACTGTAAATTTTCTCATTATCGATCTAAAGTGTGTCTAAATAAATAAATACCAATAAACTTCCTTTTCGACAATTTACTTAATGACTTATATAATGGTGGGGTTTCTGTGGAATTGGAGGGGGACGTTATCACCGAAATTTTCTCCCCCCCCCCCCCCCCCCGACCTTTGGCTACCTCCCCTCCCCCAAAAAAGTAAACCCTGGGAGCCATTGATGGCGAGAAAGCAAACCGAATGCATTTAAAACACGTAATTACAATCTTATGAAATTTTTAGAATTACACTTGATATGAGTTGTTGTAATATTTACTATTATCTAACCCAACGATTCATTACTGATCACAGTTCCACTAAAAGTTGTTTAAAAATCGTATCCTAATATCTAGAACTGCCTGCAGCATAAAGCAGGTTTCTACAGAATATGAATATTTGGTTTGGCAAGTTATATATCCACAGCTAGCATTACTCACCATATTTGATAGCAACAGATCTTGTTCGAGCGATATTTGTTTGAAAATGCCTTCATGAAGCCCAGCTTTTGAATGTCCTAGGATAGAACTACTGGAAGATTCTTGGGTACATCCTAAACTGTAATATTTGTAGAATTGAACCAGCGAATATTTTTGTTGGCTTGGTGTATATTTGGATCGCGCAATTACCAAGCAGACTCGGTTGTACTAGTACTCATTTGCTCATTAACGGTTCTTGTCTGTTGTACATGCTAATGTGTGAATGCTTCCTCGTGCGTGTGCAGTTCCTTTCATCATGTACAAATAATGTTCAAGGCATGCAATAGATTTTCGCCAGAAATATCACAAGTCCAAAACATCCTTTATTCAATTATTTAAAAAGTATCAAAGTTTTCTTTCAAAATTATGTTTTTTTTCTAGTCTACTGTTCAGATGTTTAATATATTCAAGGACATTTTTTGAAGGCCTTTTTTCTCCTAAAATTTACTGAACCAGGGCTCCCGCAACAGTTCGACCTTCAGTAGAGAGTTTTAGATTTAGGCCCCGTCCACACGGGGATACGAAAATGTTAGCGTCCACACGCAGCGTATTCGAATCGTTTTCAAATCGTTTTCACTGTCCACGCGTATCCGGAAATTTCTTGATCTGCTCTGATGCACGCTAGTGCCTAGTCCCTTTGACGGATAGTTTTTCTTATTGAGCATGCGCAAAATCGTATTTACGTCAGCGTATTCCAAAATTTGCGGATACGACCGTCCACACGTATCCGTATTCGGAGCGTATTCGAAAATTTCCACTCTGGAGACCGTTTTCGAAAATTTTCGGATAACGAATACAAACATTTCCGGACACGTGTGGACGCAACCCGTATTCGCAAAAAAAAAAAAAAAAAAATTGCGGATACACAAATTTCCGGATACGTTTGGACGGGGCCTTAATTTCACGGCAAACGTGAGTTGACCAGTGAAAAAGTATTTTACATTACTGAAAAGGACTTGCAAAAGAATCCAAGTAGTAGGAAAACAAAAGAATATTTGTGTGTATTGAGAAAGTTTGTAAAAGATAAAGTAAAATACAGGAAAACGATGAAAATCTACTCAGCACCCCCTCTCCAATTCATCTCATCTGCACACAAAAAATGTGCCTCCGCAGAAAAAAGATTGACCTTGCGTTGTTATAACGAAATTTATCAACACAGGGTGAGAACGAGTATACCGTAATTCGAAATCACTTTAGGTCTTTGCAAGGCCCCAACCGACATGATGGTGTGCATCAATAGAAAGATCAATCACCCTCACTGCTGGGCACTTAGACCAACGCTTTTCAACACGTTTTAAGTTGGTCTTAATGCATCCGTATAACGAGATTATTAGGTTTTTAAACGTCTCCATCTGAACTAATGCGTAAAACAGCGGGCGTTCAACAAAGGATTTTCGCTGTAGGGTGCTTGACTTATGGAGAAAGGTATTTCATCTCGGAATCATTGTATCTTAATTTGGTAGATAGAAAAATGGTACTTCATACAGTAAAAAGTAGAAATCTTGACCTGGATGTTTATTTTTCAGTAAGCTTTAGCATGTTGAAATCCAAGGCAATTGCAAACACAATAAATGACCGAAAATTAATATTTTCATACTCTAAAAGAAATATTGACTCCTTGATCAATGCTTAGCCCAATCTTTATTAGAAGAATATTACTTTGACCTGGTTTTGGCTTCTAGACAGCTTTGTCACTATAATTTTTCACAAGACTTGAGCCACCATTCAATATAACGCGGTTTCCAAAAGCGTTTGAGGAGGAGGTGAGATAATAAAACATTTCGCAGTAGCAGTAGCGGTAGCAGGTCATTGTGGGTTTAACGGACACAAATATTTTCAAGGAAATACTATACAATTGGACTTGTCGGACAAGCACATGCAGAACAAGCAAGGCTACGATACCATGCTGTTGTTCCAAAATAACTCTATAATATATGTTTTTACACATACGTTCCCCAGATGTTTTTTAAAACACGTACGTTAACCACGGGAAGCCATTTTAGTGTCATGGTAGGACGCACCTTTGATTCTCGTCAAGCGCAAATATTCTTTCCGATCCAATTATGTTTTTCTATCATGGTGTTCCTACTTAAAGTGCTCTAACCCCTGATAAAATACTTTCAGTATTGATTCTACATAAAGTAAATAATTGAAGGGTGAAATATTTCTTCATTTGAATGTTGCGTCTTTAAGTTATAAAGGTTTATACTTCCAATATGTTACTGACTGTGATGTCACCCCAGGCTTAATGAATTATACAAATTTTGACTGGTTCATACAAACAGTTTTTAAAAAGAATCATTATTATACTCAAGGTTTCCACAATGTTTATTGTAAATCAGATGTCTCATAATGGCTAGTGTTTGGTATTGAAAATTAAAACAAATACAATCAAAAGCCTGTGGTGACGTCACAGTCAGTAACATATTGGAAGTATTAACCTTCATAACTCAAAGACGCAACGTTCAAATGAAGAAATATTTCAGCATTCAACTATTCACTTTACGTAGAATCAATAGAGTGCTCGCGCTAAACCCGTGAAACAAATACTAATTTTTAGTACTAAATAGTGATACTCAAACAATAGGAAACAAAGGATTCTGTATGAATTACTACTAATTAGTACTAAATATGTTTCACGGGTTTAGTGCGTGCACTCTACTGAAAGTATTGTATCGGGGGTTAGGTTAACTTTAAGCAATTCCATCCCAAGCAATCCTAACAGTCTATTTTTGTTTTTTTGATGCAGTTTTGACAAGGTTCTAGATCTTGACATCGATACTCCACGAAGCAATTAAAAAATGATCAACTTTTTTAATGGAGATTTGATGACAATAATCAATAGTTTAAATATTTAGGTCTAATTTCTTAGGTCGACTAGGTTTTATTACATACTGATTAACCAAGAAAAAACAATTTCTAGTTTTTGTCATTGATTATATAGAGTGCTCACACTAAATCCGTGAAACAAATACTAACTTTTAGTACTAAATGGTAATAAATAAACAATAGAAAACAAAGGATTCTGTATGAAATAGTACTAATTAGTACTATTTACTATTAATGTTCACGGTTTTAGTGCATGCACTCTACAAATACATGTGTTTGCAAAATGCAGCAGCACATCAATCAGGCGTTTACATCAGAATGTCGTTGCTTGGATTATGCTTATAAATTATAAGTGCTACAACATTTTGTAAAAAATCTAAAATAGAGGAGAAACAGAGAAACGTATTTATTGAATAAAAATACTCTTAAACACAAATATATTTGGATAAAAAGACGAGTCATTTTGGCACACATTTTCCCTCATTCTCTGCTCAACTTAAAGGTTCTTTGAAGATGACATCAGATTCATTAACGTGTTAACTGAACTTCTTCGACTCTAAATCAAACTGATTACAGATTTAATTTCCCGGTTTATCTATTAAAATTTTGCCAAAGGCAAGGATTTTCTTGTACACAATTCTTTTCTCTGCTCCAAGGTTATGGTCCTTTGAATAATGACACCAGATTTATTAACTTGTTAACTGAAATTCTTTGAGTATCAAGTCTGAATTAATTATAGTACAGACAAATATCCCCAACTACCTTACCTATCGTTGCAAATCTTGCCAACAAGGCAAGCATTAATTAACATCACGGAATTTGTTTGTCTCAGGTAAAGCAGTTATCCTAATTAAATGCCTTCACGCTATCAATCATCTTTAATATGCAACACTTGACTGGCTTTCTCCCATGCAGCTTTTATTTACGACAAAAAGTGATCTTGGAGGTTTTGATTTCATTAATTATAATGACTAAAGATCTGAAAATACTTGCCAAGCTAATTAACCACCCACGTTACATTACACTTATAATTATCTGAAAGCCATCCAATAAAGGGGGCAGCACTTGGACCTTTTCATCATAACATCACACGACGCACTGTTGCAAAGGTAACCTTTCCCAAGCCTACGATTAATCTTTAGTTTCAATTGACAAGATTATTTTAGCGGCTAATTAAGTTATGTTTTTATTTCTTCTTATTTAGATTTAAGGCTTTAAGTGTTTGGACTGACAAAATTTGACGTTATGAACCGCAAAAGTTTGGTCATAATTGCTGTTCTTCTTACAGTAGGACTCGCTGCAGCAAGGCACCTCATCCCCAAAGTAAGTGGTTTACATTCAGATAGAATTACAGAAAACATAAGCATAGACGTGTTACAAGCTCACAGTTAGGCTAGAGAATATACCAGATCTTTTAGAAAAATGAAAAAAAAATTTTTTTTGGTGACACAAGAGTTTATGTCAAATCACGAACCAAATATTTTCTCCTGTTTTGACAGCCAAAAGCCATATTTCTTCAAAACCATTCGCTTTTGAAAACTTGCGACTATATTTAAAAGGAAATTAATGCAAATATGTGCTTCCAATTTAGATATACCAATATCTAAAAACTATTTTCTCAATCAATCCAACAGTAAAATAATTTCGTTGTCAGTGAGGAGGAAATGCTGTGTAAGTTATCGAATGACTTAGATTCTTTAATTATTTTTTGGTCATGCAGATTAGATAAATAATATATAAAGTAGTTCTAGAAGTTTCCCAAAGTTAAGACATTGCTGAGTTGCATAGAAATAAATTTGTTTTGCATTTATTGAATGCGCTAGTGCTTTGTTTTTTTGGGTAATAATGATATTCATTTCAAAACCATTAAACTATATTTAAAGTTTTTGGACCATAAAATGACGCTTCAAACTCAGCGCGCGCGCACAGTTGGAAAGCAGTTATATTGTAGTTTAGGTCATGAAGGATTTGATTAGAAACGGAGTTTTCAAAAGCTATGTTATAATTGGAATAACAAGTTGATTGTTTAATTATTTGTTTTTGGTCATGCGCAGTTGAGTAAGTGAGTCCCACATGGGAAAGCAAATTTTAAGATGTCATTAATTTTGATTTATCTGTTAGATAATTAATTCAATATGGACAACGCGATGTTCATGCGAAGTGATATTATGACAAAGTCTATTATGAAATGAATAGCTTATATGAACCCGAATTTTCCCATTTCAGAGCACATAGCATTCGCTTGAGCACTAGTCTTTTGTTTTGACGGAAAAGCTTAAGCTTAAGAACAAGATAATAAAGATATTTTGGGAATGGCACTTGAAAGAGCAAAACAGAGATTAGGTTTATAGACAAATATTAATTTCACTAGTTACCTCTGCAAAACGTTCGTGTACCCGACTACCGTCACCGCATTCTGATTGGATAAGCAAAGTACGGTTCAACGATCTTCTTTTTCATACCGAATTTTGACATTTGGAGCGGATGATATTCAAAGACTTTTATCACTTAAAAACCCACCAATCAAAAAAAAAAAAAAAAAAAAAAAAAAAAAGAGAAAAAAAAGAAAACAAAAGAAAACAAAAACAAAAGAAATCCGAAAGCTCGCAGTAGTAACATAAAAGTCTTATTTTTATCTATTTTTTTTTACAGAATGTGAAGCAAAACGTTCGTATCAAGCGTGACGCCCAGTGTGATATTTTGGGAGAATGGTGCTCAAGTGATGATCAATGTGAAGGATTCTGCGAAGGCTACCCTCTCTTTTGTTACAGTTCTACCTGTGCTATAGACACCTGGCAAGATCCATATCGAAAAAAGCGAAGCATCTCTTCGGCAACAAACAACCTAAATTGAACATGTTGGTCTAGATGTAGATCCCCTTACTTTAGGCGTAAAGTTTAAAACAAAGCTAGCCCAAAAGTTCATTATTATTTGTGGAGTTTATTTAGAATACTTAACGACTGCCTAGAAATAGACCTCTTAACCTTGGACGTAATGTTTTCTAACTTCTAACCACGTGTAATTCCCTAGTCAGAGTATTATTTCTTTGTTAAACAATTGTTCATGACTGAGAAGAGACATGAATATGGGTACAACTTATTCAAAGAATCTTATTCCCAAGAAGGTGACACCTGGTCTCAAATTTAAAAAAAATACATTACGTCCAAAGGTAAAAGGAATATTGGCTAGATTCGCTTCAATAACCGATTACCTGGCAATTAAAACAATTTATTTTGTATTAACGCTCCAATAGACCAATTTCTTGACTAAATAAAATTATTGTATTATCAACGTAATTAATATCAAAATTCCTGCCCCAGATACGATTTTTTAAAATTCTGTATAGGGTTTCATTATCAACACTGGAGTAGTTTTCGTATGACTGTGAAAAGCTCGCGACAGGAGCGCGGTCGTGACTCGCCAAGACATACGCCAGACCAATCATGTTGCGCGAGAATTTACTCTCCATTGAATCAAATGCTTTTCACAGTCATACGAAAACCTTTCTATAAACTATTGATATATACTGCGCAACACAAAACTATATGTGCAAATGTGTCTGTTTAGATACAATACTATTATGATATAGTCACTTCGCTTTGCGTGCTCTGATTGGTTGAAAAATACTAAAAGAAAAAAAAAATGGATTGTAAATCTTGGGAGCACGATATACGATTTAAATCGATATCACAACTAACAACTATGATATACAGTTTTTCCCCGTACTTCTGACGATATCTGAAGTCTTCTTTGCATGCTTGGTGTTACTAAAATTATCGAAAACGTAATACATGCACGCATGCGCAAATGTATTATCTGGAGTTCGTGTTTAGACCTGAAATGTCAAGGACTCTCTTAAGAACCTTTAAAAAACAACAATATACTCATGGACATCCTCGGGAACTCAAGGATAAAATTCTGTCGCTCGTTTCGATGGATAGCCGTTGTGGAAAGGTGCAAGTTCGCATTATTTTACGAAGTAAACACCAGAACAATAAGTACTTACAAGTAACTGACCATCTTTTAAAACTGCCATATAAGAGGGTTTCTGTATGTTGGCACTTTTCTTAACAAAACGGCCATCCAGAGTGAACTTTTGGATGCGGTTATTCCCACGATCACAGACCAGTAGATGATGGTCATTATCAATAGCCAGGCCCCATGGTTCACTCAGCTGACCAGCAGCACTGCCTTTCTCGCCAATCGTCGATATTCTAGTCAAGACACCATCTTTCTTCTTGTATACATGAATAACGCATTCAACAGAATCACTGACGAAAAACTGTCCACCATGTTGTACTACGCTGACAGGATGAATCTGGCTTCGTCGTGAGTGACCCAACTGGGGAGATCTGCCAAACTGATATAGATATTCACCGTCTCTTGTGAAGACTTGAACACGATAATTACCAAAATCACACACAATGATGTTCCCATCGTCATCAACGTGTACTCCGTGTGGTGTAGTTAACTGTCCATTGCCCTGTCCATAACTATCACCAAACATATTTATCTGCGTTCCTTTCACAGTGTTCGTGATACATATTCTATACATACCACAGTCCGCTATGACTAGATCTGTATCATTCTGAAAAGCTAATCCTTCAGGATTATTTAACTGACCCTCTCCAAAAGTCAGTAACAGGTCTCCATCAGTGTTGAACACATGAACACAGTGAGAATACCCATCTGCAACAGCAACTCTACTGTTTCCTTCATTCACTGCTATCCCATTCATATCCAAAGTTTCTACTTTTCTTCCTTTCATCTTAAACTCTTTCACTATTTCCATTTCTTGGGATTCTACGTTCATCACTAGTGGACTGTTAGATACATGATTCCCATTCACTTGAACCTCTGCTGTCAGTTGACCAACTACTTTAGGTATGAACTCCACTTCTAGTTTACCATCAGTTCTCACATAGTTTTCTCTTATATCCACATTATCTTCAGGGCTGATTTTAACATCAATAACATCGCCTGGATCGTGATTGAGTTCTCCTGCAGAGGTTTTAGTTATCAACATCAGGTTTCCCTGTTTGAAAGCCACTGGATCAGACATCACTTCAATAGTACTCATCGTATGGTCTGTTTTAGAGTAAGATTAGAGTAAGATTAGAGTAAGATTAGAGTTTTTAGAGTAGACCGTCAAAATAAAAGAGGCGGCGGTGTGTGTTCTTATGTGAAGCAGAGCTTCAAAACTAAAGTGCTTAATGAAATCTCTGGCATATCAAATGGCGAGCTACACCAACTTTGGATGGAAATTAAGGTACGCAGTTTTAAGTCCTTTGTGGTCTGCACAACCTATCGACCTCCTGGATCTCCAATTGCTTGCCTTGACAACGACTTAGGACCAAGCCTAATCTCTGCATTGCTACTAAATAAACCAATTTACATACTTGGAGACATAAATTGCAACCTATTACAGTCCGACCTGCCTGATTCCCAAGCACTTATAAGCTTCTGTTCTACCTACAACTTGAATCAGATAGTCACTCAACCTACTCGTATTACTCACTCCACCGAATCCTTAATCGATGTAATTCTTGTGTCAAATGCAAAACATGTTCTCGACACCAAAGTGCTATCTTCATCGATAAGCGACCATGACCTTGTTTACGCTGAGCTGGGCTTGAAAAAGCCGCGCACTCAAGCTACCTTTGTCACAACGAGGACCTTTAAAGAGTATTCCCCGGATAAATTCATGAATGACATTGCACTCGCACCCTGGTCAGTCCTAGATGTTTTCGACGATCCTGATGACAAATTGTACGCTTTTAACTCAATGTTTAATAACATCCTCCCTTACTGTTTTTCCTCCACTTTCCCCTCCTTCACACTTGTTCCCCTTAATAGCCTGTCCCCCCATACATCCCTTCCTCCCCCTCCCACACTCGCCCCACTCCTACCCCCATCCTCTCCGCCCCCTTCGCATACCAGTCCTCTACACTATTTCTATCCCTTCCTCCATGCCTCTCTATCTTTCTTCCTTTCCCTCTCTCCCCCCCACCCCCTTTCTTTCTTTTCTTTTCTTCTTATATTTTTTTCCGCACTCCCACCCCCCTTTCCCACCTCCCGCTCTCTTCCTTCCCCCACCTCACACTCCCCGCTATCCCCCCCCCCCTTTTCACCTGTCCTCCCCACCCCTGCCACCCCCCCCCTTTGTTCCCTTCAGCCACTCTTTGTTTCTCCCACCCCCTTAGCTTCCCCCCCACCCTTGCCCCCCCCCCTTACTCCCATACCTCCCATCCCCCATTTTCCTTTCCATCATCCTCCCCTCTTCGCCTGCCCCCCTTTGCTTTTTATTCTCTATTTCCCTTCCTCTTTCTCACCTTCATCCCTCCTCCTCCGCTCTACACTACATTTACCTTTTCTCACCACCCCCTTCTATCCACCTTCCCCCCACCTTTCCTTTTTAATCTTCCCTTTTATCACTCCCCGCACTCCCCTTCCCTTCCAACCCTCCCCTTCCTCCACCCCCTCCGCTCCCCTCTCCCTCTTTCTCCCCCCCCTCTTTTCTCCCTCCCACCCCCCTCTTTTTCCTTTTCCCTTTATGTTATCCTTACCTTCCCCACTTCTTTCCCCCTTGTTGCCCGTCCGCCCCTACCCCCCCTTAGCCTCCCTTCACCTTTTACCCCCCGACCCTCTCATCTACTCCACCTTAAGCCCCCCTCGTTTCCCCTTTTCCCGTCCCTCCTCCCCTCCCCTCACCTTTCTCACACTTTCCCCCTCCTCACTCGCCCCAATCCTGGACTGTCCCACCAAACTTCCCTCCAGTACTCTCTACTCACTCCGTGACTCCGCTTTTTCAACGCCCCTACTTGTCTACTCTACCATTACTGCCCTCGCCGTGACCATCTTGTTCCGCCCCAAATACCCTTTAGCTTCGTTCTTTCTTTCCCATTCATCCCAAGGCATCTCAACAGTTCCTTTTCTCCTTACCACCGCCAGTTTGTGCTATCCGGATTACGATCATCTGGCAAATCGGTCGGTTCTACGTCAGGGATCGATCCTGTCTTGAAATAATGCGAATAGAGAAACGTAAGAAGACTGCGCGGGATCAACTCACTCAGCTGAATAAAAAACATTCCAATGTCGGAAGTGTGGTTTGTGAAAAAGGACTTTTCCCCTCTCCCCCACCCACTCCCCCCCCCCTTCCCCCACCTCACCACCCCCCCCCCCTCTCACCCCCCTTTCTTCCTCCTCCATCCTCCCTCTCGCCCCCCCCTCCCCTTTTCTCTTCCCCTTCCCTCTTCCTCCCCTCTATACCCCCATCACCCCCTTCTTTCCTACCCACCCTTCTCCCCCACCCCCCACCCACCCCACCCCCCCTCTCCCCTCCCAGATCCCTCATTTTTCCTCCCCCCCTCTTATTTCCCTCCTCCTACCCCTCCCTGCTTTCACCCCCCCCTCCCTCCCCCGACCCCCTCCCCACCCCCCTTCCCTCCCCCCCCCCTATCCCTCCCCTCACCTCTCCTCTTCCCCTCTCAGCCCTTTTTCCCCACCTTATCCTTCGCTCCCCACTCCCTCCCCCCCCACCCCTCTTTCCACACTCCCTCTTCCCCCTTACACCCCAACTACCTTTCTCCCTTCCTCCTCTCCCGGCCCACTCCCTCGCCCCCCTCCTTTCTCCTTCACACCCACCCCTTTCATTTCCCTACTTCCTCATCCCCCCCCCACCTACCTCCTTCTTCCCCCCTCCCCCCTTCCGATTTCCATCCCTCTTCTTTATCTCTCCCCCCCCCCCACCCCCCCTCTTCCCATCCCCTGCCCTCTCCCCTCCCCCCCTCCTCTCCCCCCCCTAGAGGAACACGCGCCAGTGAAAACAATTCGCATGCGAGGACGACCAAATCCCTACATTACTGATGAGATTCGCAATTTGATGGCAACAAGAGATAATTGGAAGCGTAATTTCAGGCAAACTAAAGACCCATTTGCCTGGTCTGCGTATAAGAATTTTAGCCGCGAGGTCAAAAGAGAAATACGCATGGCGGAGAAAGAGTTTGTGGCACAACAAATTAAAGAAAACAAGAACAACACTAACAGCATGTGGAAAGCAATTCATGGTTGCATCCCCAAAAAGTCTGCCTCTCAGAAAACATATTCAAAGGACAACGAAATCGTAGCCAACGAATTTAATATTTTCTTTGCAAATGTCGGCACAAATACAATTGAGAAAGTTAACGCCTTGGCAGAGCAATTCAAGTGTGAATCCAACAACAGCACGTTCGTCCCTCGAGGGTATCCCGAGTCCGAACAATTCTTCTTTGATAATCGCGTGAGTCGTAATCAAGTGCAAAAAATCATTAACTCAATGGCTTCAAACAAAGCTCCTGGAATAGATAAGATTCCTCTCCACGTTATAAAAGACTGCCTCCCTGTCATCTTACCATCGATTACTTCGATCGTGAACGCCACTTTTAGCTCTGCACAATTTCCCATCGCTTGGAAAATAGCCGAGGTCGTACCTATTCCAAAGGATGGCGATCACGAAATCCCAGACAACAACAGGCCTATTTCACTATTACCAGTGTTTTCCAAGGTTTGTGAGAGAGTCGCTCATGATCAGTTAACTTCATATTTATCAACCAATCAACGCTTAACATCCAAGCAAAGCGGAAATAAAAAGTGGAATTCAACCGAGACATCTGTCATCCAAACAACCGATACTATTCTCGAGGCCATCGATAAGAAACAGCTTACTGCTACTGTGCTGCTCGACATGAGTAAGGCCTTCGATAGCATTGATCATAAAATCCTTATGACAAAACTGCAGGACGTTGGACTGTCACCTCTAGCCATTCAGTGGTTTCGCAGCTATCTTACTTCACGCTATCAAGTCGTCAGAATCCAAACTGCAGTCTCAGACCGTTTGCCTATGACCTGTGGTGTACCACAGGGAAGTATCTTGGGTCCATTGCTTTTTAGCATATATATAAACGATCTCCCAAGCGTTCCTGAACATTGTACTACTCAATGTTACGTTGACGACACCAAATTGTTGCTTACTTTCAATCTCCAGGACCAACAATATATTGTTTCAAGACTTAATCAAGACCTTTTCAGAATAACTAATTGGACACTCGACAAATACCTACTTCTAAATCCCGACAAAACTAAACTTATCATCTTTGGGAGCAAAGTGATGACTGCTAAAGTGGAAGATTTTCGTCTAACGCTACTGGGAAAAGAACTTACACCTGTCAAGTCAGTAAAGGATTTAGGAGTTCTCCTTGATTCCAACTTGACGTATAAAGATCATGTACAATCGACAGTGTCTAGTTGCATGTCGCGTTTGGGACAGATTAACCGAGTAAAACATGCCTTTGATCAAAACACTCTAAAAACCATGATAAATGCCTTAGTTTTCAGCAAGCTCTACTATTGCTCTAATGTGTGGAGCAATACCACTGAGAGTAACCTGAACAAAGTCCAAGCTGTGCAGAACTTCGCATGCCGTATCATTAGCAACAAAAGAAAGTACGATCACGTCACGCCTATTCTTAAAGAGCTACGATGGTTACCCGTCAGACAGCAATTACACTACCGTAATGCAATTATGGCATTCAAATGCATGACTGGGTGTGCCCCTGATTCCTTATGCTCGCGATTTATTCCAAGATCAAGCATCACGCAGCGTACGACAAGAAACTCGCAAAAGCTGCAGATACCTCTTTGCAGAACGACTACTGGACAAAGATCATTTTACTATAGAACTGTCAAATTGTGGAATTCACTAGACTCTGCCCTTAAGTTGAGCTCAACCGTGAAAGACTTTAAACGGACATTAAAACAACATCTTATTTCAGATTTTCTAAAACCTTAATGTAATTTAAATGTACAATTTATTTATCTATTTATTTATTTACTTTATTCTTTGATCTTTTCTTTTTGCTTCTTATATAATTATATATAGTATTATTTTAATTGTAATTAATTAGGCCCTTTATTCTGAAAAGCCTTATAGAGGACGAATAAAGTATGTATGTATGTATGTATGTAAGATTGTATTTCTCCCAGCCCTGTATTCACTTGTTGCAGCAAGGTTTGGTTAGGAACGAAGGCGAATCCTGAACATTTTTGGATTGGACTAAAAATAAAATCCTCATAGGATTCTGTCTCTTGAATGTTCATCATTTCACTTGCCAATCCTCTTTCCATTATATTATTGATGTATTCCTTGACGGTTGGAATATGATGGATTATATTCAAGTTTTTGGTCGCTCTGTCCATCTTGCTATCGATTTGTTTCAGAATTTCGCTCTCACTTTGACGTAAACTTTCAAATATTCTCTGTATGCTTTCTTTTACTTCACTTTTAGCTCTTTCTCCATCCTCTCTTATTTTGTTAGCAATCTCTTCTTGACCCTGCCTTTCCTTGTCATTGAATCTCAACTGTTCCAGCACTTGTAGATGCTTGTATAACAATGCCTTTTTCAGTAAGACGAGCTTGTCTAATGGCATGATCTTGTGATTATTATGACGTGTCTTCCAGCAGCTCAAACAGATGATATCATCACAATCTTCGCAATAGAGCTCCAATATTTCATTTAAGTGGGTTGTGCAGTTATTCTCCTTCTTTAGCATAGATTCGTGGTCTTCGTTCTTCATGTCACTAACACGAATGAGTTTGTGATGTCTAGTAAACATAGAATGGCTTTTGCGGCAGTCTTCACAGATCGATTGATCACAATCAAAACAATACCACACTGCTGCTGAATGACTATCAGAAACAGAACAAACCTTTTCGCTCTCAATAGTAGTCAGAATTTGAGACATTCTTGAGTGTAGCGGACTTGTTTTTAGGACTATCCAAGCTGCTTTCTTGTGGTAAGGGAGTTTCTGATTTACATTTTGGACACTTGAAGACGGCGACATCCTCGATCAGCTCGGCGTGCCTTTTGATACAAGGCTTACAAAATATGTGGAAACATTTCAAGATCTTAGGTTCAGCAAGTGTATCATTACACAAGGAACACTGTACGTTCTCTTTGAGGTTTTCAAGGAAGGAATCCATGGCGTGTAAGACTAGACAGCGATTATTTGTTCTCCAAGCCACGCTGCTTCTTGGAATTTAGATCACGTGACTTTTAAATAATCATTTCCTGCGTGATATTGTCACGCAAGGCTTTTACATTTTAAGATGCATGCCGGGAAATATACCTTATTCACCCTAGAGAATAAGCTTCTTTGTTTGATTTGTAAGCATATTCTCGTGTGTTCTCCTGCGCTACTGTTAAAGAAAGAAATGATACTCAGGAGAATGACGCATGGTCTGTAATGGGAAAACATTGTACCAAGTCGAATTAAGGTCATCGTACCATAATCACCAGAATAAAAATTGTTCTCAATGTTCTTAGATGATTTTGATGCAAGCACTCCTAAGTGTAAACCTTTGTTTTTTTGTGTGGTATATCGTCACAATTTCATCATATTATTGTAATAATATTGGGCAATTAAACTTAAATTACTCAAATAATTATTTTCTCAATTAGTCTGCTCCAAATGGTGGTCAAACGCTGACTACCTTGTTATGAGTCCTGTGGGGGATTTAGGGGGGGTTCGTTGGGTGCAAATAACCCCCCCCCCCCCCCCCCACCGGCTGGTACCTTGGAATTTTTATATTTTTTTAAATGAATAAATAAAAGTATGGTACTAACTCATGAGATTTAATATGAAATGGGACTGGTGGATAGGTTATCCTTATCAGGAGCGCACCTAGGCCAGTGATGCGCCTCATGGGAAAAATGATGATGCAAGTATTAACTATGATGCAAGAGAACGTTATTGTTGTGCCGAGATTTGCAAAAATGAATCCCGCCCTCTTAAAGTCCTGGATCCGCCACTGCAGTCGGTAAAAAATGCATTTGAAAGTTTTGATTCAGATGATGAACGTTTTCTGCACGAGACAACAAATAACTATAAGTGAAACCCGACGGAAATAGCATTCATTTTATTACGGATAAATCATGAATGATACCTTATAAGCTAATACATTTGCGCTCTTTTATGCAGAATCTCTTCAAATAAATAACATACAATAATTTCAATATTTCCTGCAATACTGATTTTTTACTTACATCAGCATGTTATAAGTTGATATACACCGTATTCGGCTTGGCTGCCTTGCCCTTGGGGTATAAGAGATGAGACTGGGGCTAGGGAAAGGGGAGGGGTGGTCCCTTATGCAGGAGGTGACATACTAAGTATCAGCATTGCTAGCCAGCTAGTTAAATAATAATTGAAAATGGTACAAGCGCCTGCTTCGGGGTTTTGATTCACCGTTTTATCTTGTCCTTCTTGCTTTTTGGTGCTCCTTAAGCTTCAGCATCTTTGACCTTTTGTGTGCTATTCGGTGTTGCACATGGGATCTTCGCTTACCAAAATCATCTTCTGAAAAGCAAAAGGAAAAATGAATATAAAAAATATTTTGGATTATCAAAAAAAAAAAAAAAAAAAAAAAAAAAAGAATAAATGGAGAGAAAAAGAATCAAGACACACAGCGCCCCCCCCAAAACTGAGATCAAATTATGTTGATGAAGCAGAAAATGGAAAACAGTATGCAAAAGGAGACCATGCAAATTGGTTATTATTGTAAGTATAGGTAAAGAAGAGGTGGAAGGAGAAAGAGAGTGAAAGATGGAGGGATGCTGCAAGAGGCTTTGACAATTAACTCTGTCCCATAATAACACCCCCACCAATTCCCCTAGTTAATTTTACTCCTATCCCTCCAGAAATATCCTTTCTGCGGTCCCTTGTACCAGTTATTAATATTACACGGTAATTCCTACCTGTAAAGACGTACTCTTCTTTATTATTATTGGCAGGTCGACTGTGAACAAACTCGGTACCCTTGATCGAGTCGGTATCATCTCTGGAAGACGAAAGTCCATAAAAGTGCTTTGTAGACTGAGGTTCATCAATGGTCGTTAATTGCACATCGCTGTCATCATCTTTAAAACTAGAATGGCTGAGAATTTTATTCTCGGTATCCAAGTCTAGGTATGGTCTTTCATCCGTGTTTACGTAACTGTTTTCAGTCGGTGTTTCTGGCTCATCAACAGTTATTTGTTGATCACTTTTGTCCTGGTTCTCTGAAGTTACTTTGGACAGCGGCATTTCGAGGTTTTTGTTGTCACTGTTTTTTGGGTACTGTTCAAGATGTTCTGCTGCAATTTTTTTACCATCAGTTTCTGAGCTGTTGGGTCTTTCGTTAGCTGAAAGATGTAAACCACAAGGCTATCAGGCAATAACTGACATTAATGATGATGATGATTGATGATGATGATTGATTATGATGACTGATGATGATGATGATGATAATTGATGATGATAATGACTGATGAGGATCGTTGATGTTGATTATATATTATGAAAGATATAACAACTCAATCGAAAAGGTTTTGATATGAGAATTATTGTGATGGAGGTCAATAATGACAACTGGCTAGGAACAACTAAGGCCCCGTCCACACGTATCCGGAAATTTTTGTATCCGCAAATTATTTTTCGCGGATACGAAAATGTTTGCGTCCACACGCAGCGTATTCGAATCGTTTTCACCGTCCACACGTGTCCGTTTTCGTAAAAGTTGCGGATACGGACACAAAAATTTGCGGACACTTGTGGACGCAACCCGTATCCGTAAAAAAAAATTTGCGGGTACAAAATTTCCGATACGTGTGGACGGGGCCTAAATCACACAAAGGGGGTCAGTGAATGTGCTGATTTGTTCTCTCCTAAACACCCCTTTGGTCTTTGTTCAGCAAAACCCAAACCCTCCCTACCCCCTTCCCCAATGACAAAGTCGCTTTGTAGTAGCTGATTAATTGTCATAATTTAGGCCCCGTCCACACGTATCCGGAAATTTTTGTATCCGCAATTTTTTTTTTTTTTTCGTGGACATCAAAATGTTCGCGTCCACACGCAGCGTATTCGAATCGTTCTCGAATCGTTTTCACTGTCCACGCGTATCCGGAAATTTCATGATCCGCCCTGATGCACGCTAGTGCCTAGTCCCTTCTTAGCGATAGTGTTTCTTATTGAGCATGCGCAAAATCGTGTTTATGTCAGCGTATTCGAAAATTTGCGTATACGACCGTCCACACGTATCCGTATTCGGAGCGTATTCGAAAATTTCCACTCTGGAGACCGTTTTCGAAAATTTCCGGATACGGATACAAAAATTTCCGGACACGTGTGGACGCAACCCGTATCCGCAAAAAAAATGTGTGGACGGAGCCTTATTTACCTTGTTTCAACTTTTCCTCGTCGATGGAATTTCTATCGCTTTCATCGCTTACTACAAGAAACAGGAAAAAGGCATTAATAAAACAGCATTTGGCCATTCTTTACTGACTTTGAGAGCATGCCGTGCTGCGGCATATCAGTTCCAGAATCCTGATTGCCGGGTTGGGTAGATTTGTTTGAACAGATCATGAACCTGCTCTATCATGACGCTTACCTTCAACTATTTCTTGCTGGGATTTTAGCTGACCTGCTTCACGTTTATCTGAATGGGATTCCTGTGGTGTGTCTATCAATATAAGAAATCTTAGCAAGGAACATCAACCGTTCACCGTTTTCGTTAACTAATGAATTCATTCAATAGATGAAATCTTACAAATCAAAAGCTACCGTGTTTTCTAACAACAGGTAATCGCAGTTCACTTTCGACCAATCAAAAGGCAACTTCTTCAACGCAATCTTCTATTTTTCTTTTTATCATTGAAACTTGATATTTTTTTATTTATTTTTCAGATACAACCACCCCTCTTGTTGAGGATAATTGGTTGAGCAGTCAGCTGATAACCAAATGTGTTTTGAAATAAGGCTTTTAGTAAAAAATAGTACAAAAATAGAGTCAGGCAAAGGGTTCCATAGATTTACAGTTCTTGGATAGAAAGACAGTTTTGGATTTAATAGCACATCTCAGATAAGAAGCAAAGATTGTCATTTATTTCTTACGTTTGGCTTGATCAGTCCTAGTAGGTTTTTTAAGGTTGTTATAAGTAGGTAGGCTATCACAAAGCCATTTACGACGACACGATTTACAGCCTACACTGTAATATCGATTTAGGGTCACTATTTGAGTTTTATGAAATTAGAGAAATTTTGACATAAATTGTTTTCTTTTGTGTCTGATTTGTTGACTATTACACGTTGACTAACATTTTTTATTTCACGGGTTAATGTATGACCTGTTTGACTGATTTATCCCTCAGCGGTGACAACCCAAACACGCATTACATCTGAGTCCAAGACTTTGTAACCTATTGGCGTTGAATTTGCTTCGACTTATCACTAAAAGTACCGAGATGATGCGCAATCATTTTCAAATCGCCAAGTACGAACGAAGTGCATTCTGGTCTATCTTGGGTATTCCATATGACGCCATTTAAGGCAGAAAGATGAACATTTGGTGTTACCCAAGATTACAATGCATCATGATTAATTCAGGAAAGACCTAAAAGCTGTTACTATCAATTTTCTGCATATTTTTGTGTTGTATGAATGGTTAGTGCCAGTCTCCGCGCAGCCCACGGGTACCCAACCTCAGCTCCCACTCTGTTCTGCCAGTTTTCAACCTGAATATGAGTGTAGAAAGAAGTTAAAAACTGAACGTACTTGATCTTTTGAAAGTATTTATTTATCATTGATTAATCATTTACATTTCAATAAACGACTTTTGACTCATTTTTTGGCCCGAAAACTTTTAACACTATTCGGGTTTTCGTAGCAAAATGTCTTTGACTGAAATGCTTATCGTTTACCAAGACACATCTTTGTTTTAGTACTTTTCAACGTACTCTTCTGGCACATTATGACCCTGATTTACTTCCTCTGTAGGTTCTACATGTTTTCCATTCTCTGTATAGGACTCTCCCTCGGGATTGGGATTCGCTTGATTGGATTCACCTGTTGGCTGAGCATTGGTTTTATATCTGTCACAGTAGTTCATGGCAGTAGGCACTTGATCTTTATTCAAAGCGACATTATAGACTTGTATACAAGCGATTCTTCCTTTGAAGTATCTGCTATCTCCTTTCCTTGCCCCAATACGGATAGCGTGGTTAGTGGAGGTTTCAATCTTGCCGATGTTATTTGATGCTGCCAGATTTCCGTCGACCCACAATGAAACCACCCCACTTGATGAATCGTATGAGAATCCCACAGATTTCCATTCATTTTTTTGAAGGTCGCTCATCAATTGGGTTGTAAAACCCTCTTTTTCTCTTTTAGTAACACGGACGAAGAGTTTTGGACCAGTTACAATCCAAAAATGTACCCCCCAGCCGTCGACTTTGTAATTGAATAGCGGGCCTCTCTGCTCAATGAACACTTTGGCCAGGACAGTCATAGATCCTTTGGTGTCCAAGATGCCATTTTCTTTGTTAGGTATCTCAATGTAGCTGTTTGCGTTGCCTTGAAACTGGTAGCTTCCACTAGCCTGGCCATTGTATCCTTGAGCAAGTGCTACATTGCTAGCCACGCCTTGGGGTGCTTTGCCAAGGGCATCTCTTGTCGTAAACTGAGCGTTAAAGGGATAGACGGCTATCGGCTGAACTCCTACCCCTAAAAAGCCATTGAAATTAATAATAGTATCAGAGTTCGTGCATGATTCCTCAAGGCGGATTCCAGTAATTTCTATTGACTATATGATAAGATCCAATTGACAAGCGTGTAAATCGATCGGTAAAATATAATCGAATTTACCACCCTATGGTTGACGTGCGCACAATTGATTGGTCACTGAGTCGTTTCGTTGGGGTATTGACACCAGGGCGTCGATATGATAAGCGTGATGTCAGGGCGCGTCTGGTGTATCGTCAAAATCTTGGCAAAATGTTTACTATTGCTGTTAGTTGGATCAGTGGTTGAGCAATATTATTCGGTTACCATGTCTTGTCTAGCATTCCTTTAAATTGTTACAGTTGGGTTATATAACTTGGTTCGTGAAAGCATTATAGCCTTTCGGCTTCCACCACGCTAGCTGTCCTTTCCTTAGTTATCATTTGTTACTAAGATGAGTTACTCAGTCATTAGTGGCTGACTGTCTTGAATGTCTCTCAAAAGTTCATTGAGTATTTTATCAGTCGTTACCCGTCCGAATGAACGAGATGTTACAGAACTGACAGATTGTTAAGTATGCAAGCCAGTCTCTGATTGGTCAATAGAGAATTAGGAGAGTTAAAAGAATGATGCAAGTAGGGTAGATTCTTGGTTATATTTTTGATTGACCAAACAACATCAAAAATGATTAGTCATAAGTGAAGGCGAGTTACGACTGATCTAAATCTCTAAGCCGGTTTCTGATTGGTCAAAAGCAAGTAAATTAATTGTTACATATAGCCAGTTTCTGATTGGTCAAAATTGAGTAAGTTATATTGATGAATATATCAGCTGTAAGGTTCTATAAGGCAGTTTCTGATTGGTCAAAAGTGAGTAAGTTGATTGTTACGCATATGTAAGCAAGCTTCTGATAGGTCAAAAGTGAGTTAGTTAATTGTTACATATATACATATATATGACTGAGGAATGAAGAGGAGACTGTCAGCAGAGTAAAAGATTCTGTAATCTAGTTTCTGATTTAATAATTAAATGTAAGATTACGGATAAAACGTTTAGATTTTTTGCAGTTTCTGATTGATTGGTATATTCCGCAAATCAAGTTTACCGCTAAGAACCAAAAAAAAAATTTTTTTACGATCAATTGAAGAAAAACACCCAGATTTTGGGGCCTGTTTGAGATTATTAAAATGGGTTTATTTCTTTAGAGATACTTCTAAAAATTATCTCAATCTCGTACCCAGAGCCTGCGTTTCTTCTGGCCTGCGGCGAAGAACAAGGGCTCTGGCATAATCCATATTAGGAGACCAGGATTTCTTGGACTTCCGGTATAACAGCGCACGCGTTCAAAGACATGCCAAAAATTAAAAATCTCTTTCCCCCTATTTTTAATTTTTACTATGATTTTGACTTTGATTTTGACTTTGATTATTTTGATCGGTTATATCTCACTTTCCGAAAATTGCGCATGCGCTAAAATATGAATTATGCCAGAGCCCTTGTTCTTCGCCGCAGGCTAGAAGAAACGCAGGCTCTGGGTACGAGATTGAAACTATCTAAGATTATTAATTAACTTACCCGCGCCTGCGCATTGTGTGGTTGAACATTAATGAAAGATAAAAAAGAAAAGAAAAAAACATATATTAGTAATATGAACACTTGTTATTTACTCTAATAAGAACATTATTATTATTAATTATATATATATTCATAACAATGTATAAGAACGTTTTTGGTTTGTGGGGTCAGTAGATTTAATTTTTAGCCCACCCCACTGAGTTTTAAGGGCCAAAGGAATTAGCATTCACCTTCTATTGCAAAGCTTTTACCGTGAAGTTGTGTAGTGTGTTGAGCAATATTTAGTTTCCTATGCACAGATTGCTTTATATTTACATCGCTTCACTATGGATTTTTGTTCACTGAGACAACTTAATCTTTACTTAAAAAGCTAGAAGTTTAAGGCCCTGGCTAAACGAGGAAACATGTTTACCTAACTGTTTCCTAAGGTGGCAAAACTGTCAGGAAACATCGGGAAACAATGTTTCCATGCGTCTTGGAAATATGAAATGCCTCTGCCGCAGAGCAGAAATAATTTTGGAAGCAAAATTTGTTGCACGCAGCAATGTTTCGCATGTGGCTAAACTGGGAAACATCGAGGAAACATGCACGCTGTAAACATGTTTCTGGAAACATGTTTCCTCGTTTAGCCAGGGCTTAACAGAAATCAATAGGCATACAGCTCAGCACATGTTTTTATATTTATTTGAGTGGCAACTTTAAACTTTTGCTTTTGATTTTCTTGCGGATATCTAGTTAACTAAGATTTATGTCAAATGTTCAACTTCACATGAGCCGCACGCATTGAAAACATTCTTTTATGTCATTAGGTCTGGCTCATGTGACGTGTAACGTTTGACCTAAGTTACAAGTTGAAAGTTACATCTATTCATTTACACAGTTTTATAGCTTTATCTATTCGAATTTACACCTAGATTGCTTAACATAAATAAGTAATTATAGTTGAATTTAGCTGAATGTTGTACGATTGTTGTTGTTGAATGATGATACCAGCAACGACAATTTTTAGCCAAGCGACTTTGCGCAAAAAATACAATTTTGTATTACGAACAGTATGATAAGGTACGATGAACAGAAGATGCTTGTAGTACCGAAACTAGACGGCTATAATTAACTGTTTTCTGTTTCAGAGAAGGACTATGTGAATCAAACGAAAGCCGTTGAATTTGACAAGACGTTGCGAGCTACGGAATCGAAATTGCGCAAAAAAATCGTAGTTGCCAGACTAGTTAACATCAGTTGCAATGTAATTTATGTAATTTATCAATTTACAAAGCCTTCTATATTTACATAGCTTTAGTTTTAGTCTTAACAAGGAGTACATATGTATAAGAGAAATATGCTTAATCTTTTTAGACGTATAGTTTACAGAATTTAACACATGCTTTTATACATGTATATATTCATTTATTCAGTTTTACAGTTTTACAGTTACATCGCTGATCAATACCAATATACATGGCATTTTTTATAATGTTTAAGAGGGCGTCTCTGTAACAGCGTGCCACTCGATCTGGGCTCGAAAAATAGATTTCTTTTATATTCCTATCATCGAAAGTACTATCTATCCTCACTACAAAATTGCAGTTAGAATTGTTCTAAATTCTTTTTTCCACCCGCTATGCGAATTTTTGTCCATCGACCCCAAATCAATGAAAGACGCCGATTTTCGAGGTCGGCCGAGGGCTATTTTCAAAGTCTGTTTTCTCGGGTTTCTCTGCACATAAAAGCTATTTTTTCTATCCAGAACTTTAGTCTAGTGTAACTTCTGCATAAAAACAGTAATAGTTTTTTTTTGGAATGCGCGAATTCTGAAAAATAATCCTAACTGATCGAGACTACTGAAAGCGTGACATGGAAAGCTAAGATTATGAGACCTCGAATATTGCATATTTCTCATTTGTGGCACCTAATCCAGCCCTAAAATATCATTCAACCTTGAGATAAGAAGCTCTTTTATAGATGTGTGCAATAAAATTTGCGGCACTTTGCGTTTCTACGAAATAAGCTAAGTTTCAAATTGTTCTATTTTCAGTTATTTCCTTGCGTGACACGACAGGCCGTTGGGTCTGTGATGGCTACTTCTTTGCTCATTATCCTCAATACCAATACCTAAAATATAATATGATGAATTAAAAACCTTAACTTTACAATATTTGTTCCATTATAAAAGATTTCAATGATCTACGGCTTCATTTAATAGTGTTTCAATAAGCTGTTTTGAAATTTCACCGCACAGTAATTGTTTTAATTTGCATATCTCGAGGTCGGGAGGTCAATCGTTATTTGTTTATTTAATCATAGCAAATTTAGTAAAGAAATCCTCGCTTAGTAATATCTCGAAACACCCTAAAAAGATCCAAAACTGAGAACTGTTCTTGTTTGTAGAGCTGAATATTTCTAGTTTTTTTTAAGTTGTAGTAAATATATCATTGATATCTTTGTCACTATAGTCATTTAACATTCTCAACGTTTATTTCCTTTATTGATGGATTGCAAGCATTCCCAAGAGAGTCAAAAGACAAAAGCATGGCGGCCATTGTGGTGCCGTTAACAATGGGTGCTAATGAGAAATCTTTTGTTAAATGGCACCAACATGGCCGCGATGACGTAACGTGCAATATTTCGTCCTTCCGATATTTTCGAACTCCATATACTATCATTTTTTCGAAAAATACTTTGCAGTCTTGACTGTTCTTCGGCTGAGATGACGATTTTTGCAACAGGTGCAATCAAACGTATGAAGTCATTCATAACTACAGAACAAGTGATTGTGAAAATTATGATCATACAGGGGCGGCGGTTCGGAAGTGGGGGTTGCGGGTACTGGCTCCTCCAATAATTTTGAAGACATAGAGCTACTCTGTAGATATATGCTTCAAATAAACCATTATTATTATTATCATTATTCAATCAATGAGTCAATGTATTGCTCATTTCTCTTAGAGAAACATTCAGCTCTCACTCTACTCGATTAAGTTCAGCTACTTTGAAGCCAAGCTATTATGGTTGCGTCTAAAGCATTCTTTCAAAATCTGTGATGGTTGATATTCCTGAAATCTTTGGTAGGTTGTTCTTATTGATGTTTTTATTGGACGGCCTTTTCTTTTGTTGTTGTTTTGTTGTGATTATTATTATTACTATTATTATTATTATTATCATTATTATCATAAATATCATTAATGTTATTTTTATTATAATTTAATAAATCATTATTATCATTATCATTATCATTGTCATTGTCATTGTCATTGTCATTGTCATTGTCATTGTCATTGTCATTGTCATTGTCATTGTCATTGTCATTGTCATTGTCATTGTCATTATCATTATCATTATCATTATCATCATCATCATCATCTTCATTACAAAAGCAAATTCTTTGTTTATCTACATGAATTCGGAACTAACATTATTTTCAAGGCGATTTTAAAACAGTCAATCAGTACAGGCTGTTTTGACGTGCTCCTCCAAGTCCTCCAATGGATAATGTTCAGCTTCCGCCGCCCCTCTCGGGTACTCACTGAACTAAGATTAAATGCTTACAATGATCTTATGAATTTATATATAGCGCCTTTTCTATATGAATATAATCAAAGGCGCTTTACATTGAGTTGTTAATGACAGATTGCTTTTTGTGCAATTTACAAGCATGAGAGATGGTTAGTATGAAGTGTAGGCACTGAGGGTGGTCACTGCCAGGGTTTCTTTACGTCCTCAGTGGTTCTTTTACGTCCCTCCGATGTTGGTTAGTAATGATGATTGTGAAGGGACGAGACCGCCATTTAAAGTGGTCATCCGAGCCACTTGAAAGCCATTTGCAGATGTAATTACAGAGACAGCACTTTCTTCTCAGTTATTTTAAGACCCTGAGTGTTGGGACTCGAGGCACGACCTCCCTCACGAAGGTCCCGATGCTCAACCAACTAGCTGAGCCAACCGGTTTGCGGTATAGCTAGCTAGCACTACTGATTCTACTGCGGAGAACACTTGCATTCCTTAATGACCTCGCCAACCAAACGCACGAGCTCTGCCTTAAGGCCTTTAGATCTAAACTGTACTTCAAAGTAATTAAGTATTTTTTTCAGCATTGCAACATTGAAGGCTGAGATCTTGTTTCTTTGATATAGTAGGCGCAAAGATCGTACGTGACATAATGGGGTGTTGCAGGCCAATATGTTATGCTCATGATCAATTTCTTGTAACAGCAAGGGGGGGCTAATTGAGTTGGGGAGGGGGGGAGTGTAATTGAGTTTCTTCCGTCAACACAACGGAAAACAATATAAAAAAGCATCGTTTTTTTCTGCTGAAGGGGGGGCTTCAGCCCCCCTTTGCCCCCCCCCCCCCTTTCCCCCCCCCCCCCCCCCCCCCCACCCCCCGTCCTGGATCCGCCCTTGAACAGATTCATACGTTCTGACTATGGTATTACATCCTGAATGTCTTCCTCTTCTACCAAAGATCGTACATTTTCCTGAGGACTGGTCACGGTAATATCTCGTACTGTGGATTTTTTTCGCGAAGTGGAAAGACGTGAAAAGAATCCTGCAATCTGGGTCTTCGATAGCCATTCTTCTCTTTCAAAGCGCCTTTCATCGTTCTCATTTCTCGCGCACCGCATTTCCGCGGCAACTTGTTCAGGGTCTGCTTTTCTACCAGTCCTCTCACCCAGGTTAAGCTTTGCTGTCAAATACGACCGCACATTTTCTGTAAAACGAGCAGCTCGATCCGGTTCTTGGTTTTAGAGCCCAGCTCATGCTAAGTGTTGAAGGTGTCTCTTGAACAAGTGATATATAAGAATCTTCGTCTGGTTGTCGGCGGAGCCCATCGTATATAGTTTCATTTCTCTCTGACTGAATTTCGCTCTTAGATATATATTTTTATTTGTAATAATGGTTATTTATATTATATTTAAAAGATGTATATTTTAAAAAAAATATTATGCATTGTTATTTTGTTTTCTTTTTTCTTTTTTTTTTTTTTTTTTGCAAGAGTCTTCAATTTAGACGTCCTAGTCTAACTCACTGGTATTTAGTACAAAGACATAGATTCAGTATTCCAAGTACTACTAATATAAGTATAGAGTTGATCAATAACACAGTGAATAACGCTACTAACGCGGGCAAGTACATCCTTTACTTACAATGATATGAATGATATGCTACCTTCAACTAAAAAAACTAGAAATATTCAGCTCTACAAACAAGAACAGTTCTCAGTTTTGGATCTCTTTAGTATGTTTCGAGATAAAGCGAGAATTTCTTTACTACAATTAAAAAAACAAATAGCGATTGACCTCCCGACCTCGAGATATGCAAATTAAAACAATTACTGTGCGGTGAAATTTCAAAACAGCTTATTGAAACACTATTAAATGAAGCCGTAGATCATTGAAATCTTTTATAATGGAACAAATATTGTAAAGTTAAGGTTTTTAATTCATCATATTATATTTTAGGTATTGGTATTGAGGATAATGAGCAAAGAAGTAGCCATCACAGACCCAACGGCCTGTCGTGTCACGCAAGGAAATAACTGAAAATAGAACAATTTGAAACTTAGCTTATTTCGTAGAAACGCAAAGTGCCGCAAATTTTATTGCACACATCTATAAAAGAGCTTCTTATCTCAAGGTTGAATGATATTTTAGGGCTGGATTAGGTGCCACAAATGAGAAATATGCAATATTCGAGGTCTCATAATCTTAGCTTTCCATGTCACGCTTTCAGTAGTCTCGATCAGTTAGGATTATTTTTCAGAATTCGCGCATTCCAAAAAAAAACTATTACTGTTTTTATGCAGAAGTTACACTAGACTAAAGTTCTGGATAGAAAAATTAGCTTTTATGTGCAGAGAAACCCGAGAAAACAGACTTTGAAAATAGCCCTCGGCCGACCTCGAAAATCGGCGTCTTTCATTGATTTGGGGTCGATGGACAAAAATTCGCATAGCGGGTGGAAAAAAGAATTTAGAACAATTCTAACTGCAATTTTGTAGTGAGGATAGATAGTACTTTCGATGATAGGAATATAAAAGAAATCTATTTTTCGAGCCTAGATCGAGTGGCACGCTGTTACAGAGACGCCCTCTTAATAGGCTGTTTATTTCAAAGCTCTTTGCACTGCGCACGAAATCCTTGATTGAGACATAAGGGTAACAGGGTATAACCATTCCGCGTACCACCTCTTACTGCTGTGTGCGGGCTCAATGCTAAATAACCTGGTCTCGCATGGCAGTTTAGCTGCATGGCACCTTGCTGGGGTTACTCAGTATATGCGATTTTCTTCTCCTCCCTCTTAAACGAAGGTATTTTTGACCTAAACCTAGTGCGGCTGGAGTGCTACTAGGTCCCTGAGCCGGTTATTAGTTATCTGGAACAAATACCTGTGCTGCAAACTTTGTCTTTTATGGTCCCCACCAGACCTAGCAATTTTTCAAACCTTCTAGTAAAAACATGATATTTATCGCCTGCCATGTCTAATAGTTCACTAAAATCATACTCCGTTCCTACACCAATACTGAAGACGCTTACTCCAGAATTACGTAAACGTCGTGAAGCATCAGGAACTGATTCGTGGTCGTTTGCTCGGCCATCAGTCAAGACAATCAAGACGTGTTTCACACCCTTTCTTCCGCTTACATCAAATAGGCTGTTCTTAGCGACATCTAATGCATTAGCTGTATTGGTCTCTCCTCCTCGACCCTGTATTTCCTGCACGCGTGCCACCACACTTGACACATCAGTATACTTGTTAAAGTCAAATATTACATCTGCTTTTGTTTCAAAACGTACAAGTCCAACGTGAGTGCCACCAGCGCGAATATCGAAAGCCCTAACCAACGCAATAATAAAGTTCTTGCAGTATTCAAAGTGATGTTGAACATCGATGCTACTTGAAGCGTCTAATAAAAAGCCGAGGTCTATCGTGGTTTTACTGGGAACTGAAACTGAAGTGGCATTGATTTAGAAATATCTGACTATTTGTTAGTTGAGTTTGACTCTGTACTTTATTCAAAGACAGCGTTTTCTCCGAAGGGACAGGTTCCATTGAACTAACTACTGCTTCAGAACACTAACTGTTGCCCTGAAAAAAAATCGGCTAAATACTGTACAATAACCGCCAACAAAATTGTTTTTAGCGTTCGTAGAAGCCCCGAAAATGAATTTGGCGGGAATTAGCGTGGTCAGTTTTCTCCGTATTTTCTTCTTTCTCTATTCAAAATCATCTTAAAGAAACCTCGAAAATGACTTTGGATTTGATAGACGTAGGGATTCTTTTCTCCCTTCTGCTCCCATCTTACCAAATCAATGGACGAAGATTGGTGACACATTATACATGATTCTACGATCTCCATACGCAGGAGTATATAACTTGAACATTATAATATCGTAATTCTGGAGCACTGCGTTTAGAGACAAAATATTTTATCCCCTGATTACGCTTAGGCAATTACTAACCAAGGAGGGTCTTAGGAAGCTAGAGGGACATGGACATCACCACTACCAGGCCTAGGGGAGGGGGAGGGGGGTAAGGGGGGGAGGGGGGCGGAGGCGGCAAAATTTGGCTTCTAAGGCTCCGAACGACGTTACGCAATACGTCCAACAAGGCATGTGTGTGAAGTTAATTTATACTGCTCCGCGAGAAAAGTTAAATATGAAATAAAACAATTGGAAGCAAAAAGAAAAGTGCAAATTTTAAACACTTTTTCGTGAATCAATCACATTTTCTGTAACACCAAACCTAATAAAATACTGATAATCAGTAGATATAGGAATTGAAGAACGTTTTATTTTCTGACAGTTTTTTGACCGGTTGCCCCACAAAGCCGAAAATAGTATGCAGAAGAAGAGTATGGATTTTATATTTGGATGAGAGGAAAATATAGAGCATTCCAGTAAATGGGCGTCAACAATTTGAAACGAAATAACCACAACAATAATGATAATAATAACAATAACATTAAAAGTCAAACCTGATGATCCTGTTGTAATTGAACCTAAAAAGAGAAAAAAACGTAAAAATAAGGATTGATGGATTGGGACATAAATCAACGTTATTGGAACAGAATAACTCCCAAGTCATAAACTAGACAAAACATAGACGCCATGTTGGATGATAAGGCTAGAATACCATCACCATCAACAGCAGTTTTTCTTTTTCAAATTTAGATCCTCAAGACAATTAAGATGCCACTTTAGCCCGGCTAAAAGTAAAAATACCAACCTGTTTGTGAGCCACCAGAAGTTGTACCTTTGAAAAGAAAAGAAAACAATTGTTTTTCATTTATTCCTCATTGGAAATTAATATATTATTTATAGTTAATTACCTGTTTGTGAGCCGCTTGTCGTAGTTGTACCTTTACGGGAAGAAAGCATAGATATAATAAAAGAAAATGTTTAAATATTTAGGAAAGGTGCGGGGGTTTTTTTATTGGGGGGAGGGGGAAGGTGCATTTTTATTTGTTTGGGGGGGAGGGGGAAGGTGCCTTTTTTATTTGTTGGGGGGGGGGGGAGGGGGAAGGTGCTTTTTTTATCTGTTTGCACTATTCAGTATGCAGTATTCAGTATTCAACACTTTTTGAAATAGCTGTATATAAATGAATCAGTAAACTGTGGGTCGATTGATCCGGTTGAAAAGTGCTCGGTACGGTGAGTTAGAGCTAAGCATAAATGAATAAATGACTCTTGTATGGGAAATCAAAACATGGCATGACATGCATCGCTTGCTTGCGCTGCTGTACGGTTTCGCTCGTGCCGACGCGCCACTCAAATGAGTTTTTAACGTCTTTTTTTTTTTTTTTTTTGTCATTTATATTATATAATATGCCTAAGAGTACGAAGTTTGTTTTCAATTATTGTTTTAGCTTGAAGTTCAAAAAGATAGTGTTAAAATAAAACGGTCTATTTCAAAAATTTGAATTTATATATATACATATGTTCAATTATCTAGCTTGGTACTCACCTGTGCTACCCGAGTTTGATTCTGTAATAAAAAGGAAATCGAAGAAAAATGAAAGAAAGAAATGTAAATGGGATAATCAGTGAAAGGGGAGCTAAATGAATTTTAGATAAATTAATCTTTCAATGCTTCAAATCTCATAGTTTCTTTGAATACATATTTTCCATTTCTCATTTCACTTTCATACCCCCCCCCCCCCCCCCCACCTCTTCCCGAATTAGGTTGTGGTTAGTAGTATTTGTGTAGCTGTTTAAAATACTTGAATCAATGAACATACCTTTGCAAGCTTGGTCCTTAATGATTTTCACCACACTACCCAAATTATCAAATTCTGCTTTGAACACGTGCTTGTCATCAGGATCAGTTGCCATGACGTCCAGCTGCCTTTCATTATAACCTTTGCCTATGCCGAGACTATATATATTAACTCCAGAATCTCGAAGTTCTTTTGAAGGGGCATCGACGCTATCGAATGAAATTCCATCAGTCATAACAATCAAGATATGTCTCACACCGCTGCGAGCACTGGCATCAAACAGCTCTTTTTTAGCCAATCTTAATCCCTTTCCAGTTAAGGTTCCACCAGCTGTGTATGTCACACCCTCCACAGCTGTCTTCACACTTGACTGATCAGTGAATTTTTTGAAGTCGAAAATAGTTTTGGCGTTGTTGTCGAAACGTACAAGCCCAATGTGCGTGCCATCAGCAGAAATTTCGAATTCCTGTACCATTTTAACGATAAAGTCTAAACACTTTTTAAAGTTGCCTGGTGCTCCTTTTGGAGGAGCTTGGATGCTTCCTGAAGCATCCAATAGGAATCCGAGGTCCACTTTGGCTTTACATGGTGCTGAAATCGAAGAAAAGCGAACATAATTCAAAAAGGTTCTCGCTGCGCAGACGCGCTAACAGGGACCACTCTTACAAAGTTAACCAATAGCTATGCGAAAAAACTTAAACCAATCAGGAGAGAGCAGAGCAGAATCAGTCGTGTATTGACTTCGGCCAATCACATTGCTTTATACGGCACTTTTTGCTAAGAATATCCCAGTTACTGTCATGGAAAGTTAGCCATGCCTTTGCATCGAAGCGAGAGAAACGGTGTGCTTGCAATGTGAGAGACCTCAATATTTGAAGAAGGTGTTAAAAAAGGTCTCTATGATTGCAAGTTCACCGTTCGTCTCGCTTCGATGCAAAGGCACGGCTACCTTTCAAGATGGCGCAGCGAACTGTTAAAGGGACTATTGGTGACTTATGTAAGAGGTGTCACAGAAGAAGTGTCTCACATCAAAACAACTGATCTAAAAAACTATCATTCGATTGCTCTTTTAGTGCATCAGGGTCAAGGTAAAGACATCAATGTATTTTTTTTAAAAAACAGATCCATTATCGTCGCTACTTTCATTTCAGCGTCAAAATATTTACATTAGAGACCTTTAGCATCGTGTTTACTGCTAACGGCTGACCATTAACCACTGGAATTCAGGTCCTGGGAAATGCCCGCAAACATGAAGAAACATTTGACATTAATGACATTCAATATGGCGGCTCTTCCAGCAACAACTTCGTTATGTTGCCTTGCTAAACGCCTGACGTCAAACTGCAGTTTGAGTTTTGTGTGCCTAGCAAGAGCGCTGTACTAAAAGTCTCTATTGACGGGGGACGGAGGAAGGAGGGCCTGACGGGAGGAGATTGTTGTTTGATAAGACAAAAGTTTAGAAAAAATCAATTTCCAGGCACCCGATTTCTAATATAGAGACAATTTGGTCGTTCAAACCTTGGGCAGGAGGTAGTGGTGCAGGAGGTGGTGGAGGTGGTGGTGGTGGTGGTGCTGGAGGTGGTAACGCCGGTGATGGAAATAAAGGTTTAGATGGAGGTTGCGTTGCGGAAGCTGTAATGAAATGGAAAAAAAAGTCAGCAAAAAAATTGGTTAATTTAGGAGATTCCTCTCCCCCCCCCCCCCCTTCCTTCTAATTTTTACTGATAAATATATTACAAAAGCTGCATTTTTAAATTTATAATTTTAGTGTAATGGTCGCAGTTTCCAATAGCTATTGTAGATTTTGCTTTGTTTCTAAACAAGGTATTCGAAGTGCCTGGGCTGTAATATCTACCTTTTTACGAGAAAAAAAAAAGAAAACATACTCAGGAGAATGGCATGAGGGGTAAAACTGAGTACAAATGAAATGGCGTTATTCTTATGTCTTCAAGTATTTTAACAACAAGCAAGAAACCCCTTGCAGCACGTCGGAATACAGCTTAATTTGGAGGACACATCAATAGGTTTCCAATTCTCAGGAGATTTAAAATATTTTGTTTTGTCCTACAAATTGAGCTGCTTTGACGTCACTTGCAAGAAATGATACTCTAGGGCAGGACACGTGGTCTTAAATGAGCAAAGCATTACGCCCAAAGTAAATAGTTCTTTCAATCCATAAAACAGTAATGATATGATAAATGGGTAAATTTTACACCGTGAAAAGATGAATTCATTTTATCATCTTTTCACGGTGTATAATTTACCTTTTCATCATTACTGTTTCATTAGAAACACTGACGCAGCTCACACTAGTTTTTAACTTGTTATCTCTTCTTTTTATTTCAATCCATGTTCATCGAAAATATTAGATAATTCATACCTGCAGCTGGAGATTGTGTTGCACCACCCGCGCCTTTAAAAAGAAATTAAGTTCAAAATCTTGGATTCAATTTGTCAGTAGAGAGATATGTCTCAAACTCAAGAAATCATTTTTCTTGGGGTGCAACTACATGATTAAAAATCCCTTGAGACATAAATAACAATGGTACAGCCGCCATCTTGGATGATCTAACAGGAGAAGCAAATAAGGAATGCTTTGTTATTGTCAACCAATATGACGGCTTTTTAACATGCAACCCAAGAATGTAAACACCTGCATTTCATAAAAACTTTTAAATTTCAGGCTGAATTTGTTCTTATATATAGGATGCTTTGTGGCATTAAGGTGGTTCTGATATGGTGTACAGTATAAGAAATATAAAACTGTTTTCCATGTTAGATACTCTGATCAAAACAGCCAGGTGATCTCGTTTTGACAGCCCATCAAAAACCAGCCAATCATCGCGCAGGACGAAATCTGATCAGGCGGCCCTTCGAAAAAAACATGGCGGCCGAAAAAATTACTCTGAATCTTTGCTTCCCTAACTACTTTATGGACTAGTAATACATTTAAAATTCTACCTATTCTTATAATGAATACCTATGGGTCAAATGGTGCGTTGTGGTTTCAATTCTTTTACGAAATTATCGTGAAATGATAGCTCTTTGTTTGCCGATAAACAACTAGGACCGCCTGATCAACTACAACAATTCTTTGCGCGCGTTCCTCAAGATCACCTGGGGAGATCTGCGAGAACTCACGAGAGAAGCGTAGCTCTTAAATCCTTAATGCCTTTTATACGGGTGTTTACTGTATTATATGCTCGAAACATGCGATCTAACTCACGGCTAACTCACTAACTGAAATTTCAAAGGATGGGTATGACAGAGGGAGGAAAAGCTGAAAACCCAATACAAAACTTTTGAATCATAGGAACCAACCCGAGTACAGGAATCAAACCCAAGACTCTAAAGGGTAAACCTAGAGAGAGGGTCTATAGGGGAGGTTCTTTACCACCCTTGGCTTACCTTTACAAGCTTTGTCCTTGATTTTTTCAATTACGCCGTCGAGTTGGTCAAACCCTGTAGTAACCACGTGTTCAGAATCTGGATCTGTTGCCATATCTTTCAGTTCAGTCTTATCAAATCCGTTACCAACCCCTATACTAAAGACAGTCACTCCAGAGTTACGCAATTCTTGTGCAGGCTCCGTCACGCGATCATTTGATTTTCCATCAGTCATGACAACAAGAATGTTAGGCACGCCCTTTCGTGAACTGGCGTCAAAAAGACCTGTTTTTGCTAATTGAAGTGCTTTTCCAGTGTTGGTTCCTCCTCTAGGATATACAATTCCATCGACGTATTTAAATATTGATTGCTTGTCATTGAACTTATCAAAACCGAACTCTACGTTGGAATTATGGTTAAAAAGTATAAGTCCAATGTGGGTGCCCTGTGGTGAAATATCAAATCCGTCGACTAGTTTTTTGACGAAATTCTTGCACTTGTCAAAGTTTCCAACACCTTGTGCTTCGATACTTCCTGAACCATCCATGACAATGCCAAGATCAACAGTAGCTTTGCAAACTATAAACAGAAAGAGGAATAGAGGTATGAATTCAAATATCGTTATAATAGAATGAACGAACGAACGAATCAATGAATCACATGGACCACGGAGACGGGGGTGCCGGGAGCAATACCCCCACCCCCTCCCCCCACTTTTCCCTCACAGTCTTTTAGTCTCCTAAGATACGAGATACAAGATACGAGATATTTTGTTGCCTCTTTGTAAATAAATTTACATCGGAGCTATATGCAATAAAATTGAATCATACAGACAGACAGACAGTATATATATATGTATATATAAATGTTCATATAATTATTTCGATAAAATGCGTTACTAATCCTAATCATCTTTATGCAATATTATAAAAGTATTGATTTTTATTTGTTTTGTTGTTGTTGCTTTTTTTCACTACGCAGAGCAAAACAATTGTAAACGTATTTTGCTGCAGCTGATTGTAAAATATGGGGAGGATCTATCAACTTCAGGAACAATTGGTCCTCCGTAAGGGAGTTACTTATGTCATACATATATTTACATTTTCCAATCTAAGCAGCCCCCCCCCCCCCTCCTTACTTTTTTAGAGTTGTCCGTGGTCCTTGAATCAATGATGGTTAAATAGATGGAAATATTATATCTCTAGTAGTAAATTAAGCAAGAGACGTTCAGCTCGTAGGAGTTTGAAACATACGGTACTGGCTCACAACCCGTACATGGTAAGACTTGCCGTAAAATTGAAATGGTTTCTTATTGTCTTCAAGCAATTTATTCAACCAGAAGCTAAAGTAACAATGATAATAACGACGGTGATAACGATGATGATGATGATAATGATGATGATGATGATGACATAATGGTAATGATAATGATGATAATGATTAAAAAAATTTTTGTATTCCAATATTATACTCCTATCCAAGTTCTTTTTGAGAAGGGTCCATATACACCCTTACCTTAAGTCTAGATTCCTACTATAAACATTTTCAGTTGATTATATTCAAACACTACCAGCCTTTACCTTTGGGTGAAGGGGTCGTTGGCGCAATTGGTGGTGGAGGTGGTGGTGTTGGTGGTGTTGTTGGTGGAGTTGGCGGTGGCGGTGAAGGAGAAGGAGGCTGGGTCGATGAAGGGAGTGGGGGCGGCGGCGTTGTTGATGGAGGAGGTGAAGGAGTAGTTGAGCCTGTGGCTGGCATGACAGAGGATGCAGCTGCCGTTGTACTTGGCGGTGGGGTCGTACTTCCAGTAGCTGGCATAATTGACGAGGCTGATACTCCTGTAGTTGGTGCTGCTGTCGTTCCAGCTGTACTGGGTGCTGCTGTGCTGCTCTGCCCTGATGAAATTATCAATCGATTAATTAAAAATTAAGCTTTTGAGTGGAACGTTTGTTCGTGCAAATATTCCCACAAACCATCCATCAGTTAGATTTTATACAGGTGAATAATGTGTCCCTTTTTCGCATCCTAAATATAAATATATTTTAATCAACCAAATAAAATTTTGAAAAAGACATCTTACTTACCAATAACCACGCTTGCTGGAATAAAAAGGAAAAAAAAAACATGAGTCGATCAGTCATATTTGTACGTTCATTTTTTATCTCTCCCTCCCTCCCTCACTTCTTAGCTACCTACCTCCATCGCTACCAACCAGCCTAAGTACCTACCTACTTACATCTATCACTCCCAACGACCTACCGACCTACCGACCGACCGACCGACCGACCGACCTACCGACCTACCGACCTACCGACCTACCGACCTACCGACCTACCGACCTACCGACCTACCGACCTACCGACCTACCGACCTACCGACCTACCGACCTACCGACCTACCGACCTACCGACCTACCGACCTACCGACCTACAAACAAGTCAAATAACTTACGCAAGCAGAGAGTTACTGAGCAACCTCGAGTTTCATATACTGGCCCAGAGCATGGGTTAGTTGGGACGGGAGAGTTACAAGGACGATATCTTGACTGGGTTCCCTTTGCGCCATTACAGGGTTGAGCACAGGAAGACCAAGCTGACCAGCCACTGTTTTGATTTTTTTCCATTGGAACCACAGTCTTGTTGTTTTGAACAAAGCTAAATACGTGAGAAAAGAAGAAAAGAATCAATCACATAAGCATGGGCCATAAGAACATGACTACACGTACGTTAACACAAAAGTTCCCTCCAGATCCAGTGGTACCCCATCAACCACTTAGTCGTACTTTCTTTTGAAATTTTCTCAAATAATTGGACTTCTGAAATAGAAACCTGCATTTGAATGGGGTCCTGGGGTCCACGCTTCTCCCTTGTTACTTGTGGCCAATGAACAATTAACCTAGTGAGTTTAGTTTTGACTGCGTAATCGGTTGCTCAAAATGTCAGCACATTGGTAAGCCGAGCTAGTTATGTTTACCTGTAGACTTCGTTACTTAGTGGCCCACCCTCTCCGTCACCTGCAGAGGATTAGATTAGATTAAAAAAGAAAGAAAATGATCCATTTGATACAATCAAATATTAAGAAATCATTGTATTGGACGAGGTTGAGCAAAAGTATCGTGATTCGTTAGTGGCGAGCGAGCAATTATTTGCCGTTGCCAAATTAAAATCACGATATTTTCCGATAACTGAGTTCAATAACTGTTTTATCATTCAAATTATTTTTCCCATTTTCTTTTTGCATTTTAGTTGTTTTTGCTGTCTATCAAACATAGGGAAACGAGCCATGACAAATGTAAAGTTACTGCGCATGAGCGGAATATCATTTGCAGCAAAACGGCTTTGCACCGTAATGCGCATTAGCAGATTATTATTTTTAGGCAGTTACTTGCAGGTATCTCGGCCAATCAAAATGACGGAAAAAAGAAATTCGAATGATAAAATAACGTTCTTTCTTATCATGGTTCATGACGAGCAACGCTTGTTCAATTTACAGCCCAAGCGTGTTGCGTGACAAGTTGCACCAAGTTGTTGGCTGCATTAGCGCATCTTGTCACGCGTCCTCCTCGATTAAGAATATTTCTTGCATTATTATTTTTTCCTTTAGTATGTTCTGTTAATTTTACTGTTCATTGAGAAATTTGAGGGCCAACAAAGCTGTTTAAAAAAAAACCTCAAAGTTTTCCTATTTCTTTACCTTTACAGTTTTGTGATGGTCCATACTTTTTGTAGCTTTCCACCGAGTTCATCTGCCCGAAGCACTGACCTCCATTCTGAAGGGCAAACAGTTTAAAGTTCTTCTGGCTGGCCACTTGTGCACACTTCATTAATGCATTTGATCGCGCTTTGTAATTAGGATTCTTGAGTAATGGATGTTTTCCTTCTTGGCTTTTTAAAGCTCTTGCGTTCATATCATCGTTCCAGCAGCCAATGCTCTTGAATTCTAAGTGGAAAAATAAACAAGACGAGCTTAAAAGCAACAGTAACAGCAACAACTACAACTACAACAGCAACTACAACAGCAACAGCAACTACAACCGCAACAGCAACTACAACCGCAACAGCAACTACAACAGCGACTACAACAGCGACTACAACTACAACAGCAACAACAGCAGCATCAACACCAGCAACCAAAAAGCGCGCGCATGCTTATAGGTTCAAATCGAGTTTTCAGGCAGACATTTTAGTAAGTAAAAAAACATTAAGGCAGTCGTGGTAATACTCCTGTCGCGAATATCGCTCGCATGGGCTGCCTGTGTACTGACATATTAATCGATCTTCAATAAAACACACCGTCATGAACTAGGACCTCTAACTTTTTATGTTGTGTTAGTCACAACAACTCCATTTACAAATTCTCTGTCCTACAGGGTTAGCCTCGATTTCGTGTGGAATCGGCTTGGAATATTTCGGTATGCATTCCAACGAAGGTCCGTGGAATTTCAAGGCGTTTACATTGTTGAAATTGTACATTCTTTACCTTACCGTTGGCATTTGCGAATATTTGGACACTGAAATAAGGTTAACCCTGTATACGAGTCTGGGATCAAGGAAAACAGCGGTATTAGACTAATTCGAAAATGGTCTAACTATTGGGTTTTGTAGTGTACTTCCCCCCTCCCCTCCCCTCCCCTCCATTCATTCCTGGAGCTATTAAAAACCGCTCAAGCTAAACAGTATCCGTCAATTCTACGAGCCAATAGACGATTTGCACTATCAGGTCTCGTGACCCTACCCTCCCTTAAAACGAGCAGTTTTGTCAAATTAAAAAAGAGAAACGAAAAGAGTATCTCGGCATTAGTAGGGAGGCGGCGTTTTAGCTCATAATAAGCAAAACAGGAGAAACAGCATTAGATATAAAACTGAATGTTTTATAAGGATTTGTATGGGAAAATGCGCTGGACGGCTAAAGCTTACCAGCCAACACTTTTCTCATACAAATCCTTGTAAAATATTTGATTTTATATTTAATGTCATTTCTTCTATAGTCGACAATTCTAGCTGAAACTTTGCCCTTTCACTAAATTTGAAGTACTCTTTTCATTTCTGCTGTTCATTGTGACTCATTTGCTCGTGTTAAGGGGATGTGGTCACGTGACCGGTTAGTGCAAGTCGTCTATTGGAACCTGATGTTCATTCGATCAATAAAACACTCACGTTTGCCTCCGATTGTAAATATCTCATCACGATTTGGTTGGGTGTCTTCATTGGCAGCAGCAGCTGCATGCATATATGAACTTTGGCCCGGGTATGCAGAAGTGTACAGGTAAACTTCCGGCAACATAACTTGGGATGCAGCCGCTTGAGCCGGTGCGGGATGGTAACTTGGATAGGAGCTCGAAGCTGCGGGGTAGCTTGAGTAGCTTGCGGGATAGGTAGCTGGTTGGGGGTAGTAGGCTGCCTGAGGTGAGGGATATGGGTAATATTGACCCTGGTTATAATTGGGGTACAATGATCGTGTATGGGAGCTCGCGCTGGCATGAACAGCTTTCCTCAAAGGTAGGTTTCGGAATTTCCTTGAATTGTAGTAAAACGATCTTTTGTTTAGCTTTTCGTCCGCTTGAAAGGAAAAAAATGAACACACTAAGTAATATAGCCAATAGGCATACCCTACCAGGTCACGTGACCCTGATCCCTTTTATTGAAGCAGTTGCCATTCCCAAATGAATCCCAAAAATGAATGGAATGAACACCTCCATGTTAGCATGGCTAGTAGAGGGGAACTCTACAGACCCCTTTACGAACTGTTATATTAGTAAAAAGCGGAGGCTTATTAAGTACTTTTTATCCGCTTTTGTTTATTTATTATTTATTATTTTATTATATTATATTTTTTTGCTATTTTAGGTAGCTTTAAGGTATGTTTTTTTTCACTTTCAAATCTCTTTTAAGCCGCAAATAATCTAGTATGACCTTGACTGAATAAATTTGATTTTTACATACACCTACTTGCAAGAACGTTGTCATATACGATAGAGTGCACGCACTAAAACCGTGAATATTAAATAGTACTAATTAGTACTATTTCATACAGAATCCTTTGTTTTCTATTGCTTAATTATCACTATTTAGTGCTAAAAATTAATATTTGTTTCACGGATTAAGTTTGAGCACTCTATTAGAACATTAGTAATTTAGTGAGAAATGAATGCATTAAAAGACAAAAGAAAAAGTTCAGCTTCAGTGATCGTCTTTTGTCTTTTAATATAATTCCTATCCCATTATATCACTAATGTTCTATTTTCGCATGACAACGTTCTTGCAAGTAGGTGTATCAGATGTCGGTTACCAGTGAAAGCTGATTCACACGAATTGAGACGAAGGGAAGACTGGGGAGATTTTCATTACACGGGAAGCTTTATAATTCAATATGTATAAATATGGCGAAATAGGGTGTTATTGATAATAATTTAAAGAGTTCAGTTAAAGGTAGACAGATTTGTTGTTATCATTCTGAAAATCGTATGAAGGGAAAGAAATCGCCCTGTATAAAAATCCCAGATGCCAGATACTCTCCCCAGTCCTCCAAGTAAGGCCATGTTACACGTTGAAACTTTTAGCAATTCGTCCTCAAAATTTTTCGCGACACAAGTTTCGGTCGCACGAGTAGAAAGCAGTTCTACTTTTCGTGAAACTTTCTCGCGTTGAAAGTTTCAGAAAGCCTAAATTGCGCTTCGTAACATCCCCGTGAAACTTGTCTCGCAACGCCGTCGCGTCACGCACAAGTTTCAGCTAAAAGATGCAACGTGTGTAACATGAAGACTTTTTACTTCTAAATTGTGGGGAACTTACATTTTGACTTCTTTCGGTGATGTAGCTTTGATTTAGATCCATGAGTCAATAGGGGACCGAGTGGAGAAGCAACAAAAGAGAGAGGTCCTATGATTATAGACTTGATCGTGGTCATTATGATTCAACCTGTTTCCAATAAAATAGATAAATTAGTAGTTGGAAGATATATATTATTCTAATAAAGTAAGCCACGCGAACCAGAAAGCACAAATCTGCGATAAGAATTATGAATATGCGCAAATTTTTCTCATCTGAAAAAGATAAAAATAAAAATTAGATTGTTTTTCCAGAGTGACACTGGTAGTTAACACACTTGTGGACCATCTTTCCATGATCGAATTGGAGTTTAATGATTTGATTGAAATTTTAAGGCGGGAGGAAAAAACCCTTGAATCAAGGGATAGACGTAATAACCGTTAACGAAAACTCTGAAATGACCATGGAAAGGTTTACATGACCCTCTGAAAGCAGATTATTTTGGCAAAACTCATGATTCTCATGATTCTGTTTGTCCCACCTTTTCAACTTCCTTTGAAAATTTTCTTTTAGTATTTTGAGTCATACAATGAAAGAGAAGAAGTTTCGTTTTTCGCTTTTAGACTTAACGAACCATTTGGTTAGCCATGAAAGAACCACAATGAAAGAACAATAATAACCGTGACGACAAGCTAGCCTTACGAGCATACAATACATACATGCTATTCAATATTAAGTTGTACTAGTATTGAGTCCAGAGAAAATTAAGGATATTTGTAAATATTTGAAAATCTTTGATCATATCGAGGAATCAATATAAAATTCTGTGAAATTGTACCAACAAAAGTATTCCAAAAATTGGTTTAATGTGTGTAAATAATTATGATTTTGTTTTAGGTAATGCACGTTCAAAATGTCGAGAAATTCTTCAATAACTTTGCTATTTGTCAGCATGTAATCCATCTTCATGCAACTGAATCTCTATCATAATATTTTCTATTAGCTACAAGTGAAGTTTAATGGAAATTAAAAATAACGAAATAAAGCAGGGAGGAAACTGGTGAAAGTATTTAAATGGGATAGGGTGAGGGGGAAGAAAACGAAGAACCCAACAGCATCGTCGGTTGACAGCTTTCAACTTCTTTCATTTGCAACAAAAAAAATTTGCTTTTAAAAATAAATTTCTTAAAACTCGGGACACGTCTCGCGATTTTACTCCTGGTGAAAGCATCTGGTCTTTAGCTAGGCCAAGACATTCAGTTCATTCAGTTCCACAACATATGTGTTCAAAGGAGGTTCCATGCCGCCCCGTGTCCATGACCTCTGTGCTAATGAAATATGTGACAAGCGCTTCAAATGGCTTAAATTAGATTTTCTAAATCTATCTGGGCAAGACGAACATTGGTTTTTTTTTTTTTACTCTGAAAACATGAAAAAGCTTCGGGTAATTTGTTCATAGATCGCCGGCTCAGTAGTACTTTATCATGACGTTCGTTTTGACGGAAGTTTGGAATGACACTGGACTAGTTTGATTGGAAAAAGTAAGGAACATATCTAGAATCGGGTCTATTGGGCTGGGAAATTCTGTGAGGTTTGGTTTTTATTTAACATTTATGGAAGGGCAGGCAGGGCACTGTCATTTCTACAGGTACTACATACAACATCGTTTGTTGTCTTGAAAGGATGGACCTTGTATTTTATGAAAAAATGGGAGACGTGGCTTTTTCATGATATTAATTGATGTTCAATAATCTCGGGCATTCAGTAGGGATACAAAAAAAAAATACCAATTTGCTTATATTATATGTCAAGCACCCATATGATGTCATAAAAACTAAGATAAATGGGGCCTTTTTTTAATGCAGCAAATTCTTTAAACAAGGGAGCTTAAATTACAAATAAAAAATTATAGAGGGTGAGAGGGACGCGGTGCGGGTCCGGGGGCAGGGGTGGGGGGCGGGGTGGGGATCTAGGAAAACGGATTAGACATACTGGAAATCAAAAAAATTAGAACTGTCATTTTTTTAAAGATTTGTACCTCATTTTTAAATCCCGGGGGGATTTAGCCAAGCACCTATATTCTTAATTCTAAGAGACGGGGACCAAAGAAAACCGGAGGGAGGGAAAGGAGAGAGCAGGGGAAGGACCCGAGGAAAAAGAACAGACTTGATGGCAAATTACTTTGTAGAAAAGAATTAAACAAAAAATGGGTGGGGATTGCTAGGAGGGCATGTCAGGGATTTAAAATGGATAAAAGACATTTTTAAAAATCTAGAAAATCGATACGATTTCTGTATGACTAGCGCTTGATCCCCGACTAGAATTAAATGAATGTGGATGAACACAGACGCACTCACAGAGGCGAAGCACGACAGCCTTAAAGCGATACCGGGAGTGATATGCTTTCCGGTGCTATTTTTCCGCCTGATTGGGGCCACACGCTCTATCGCCCTCTCCACCCCTCTTCATACCCCCTCATCCCCCGGCCGGAGCTCGAGTCACACTGCCCCCCGGATGCCGCTGATACATGTGTTCCACCAATGCCCTCTTTATCCACTTCGACTCGAACAGTCTACTATATGCCCGTCCGGAGGCCCACTGCTTAGTGGACAGTGGGGGGCCTCAACAGGTTTGGCAGTGGCCCTCTCGACCCGTGGGCGGCTCCCCTTCGACCCCTCCTCGACAGCGGGTCCCATTACGAGGCCAGGAAGCTCCCACTCGACTCCATCTGGCTGGACAGCCCAAACGTTTACGGCTAAACGCGGCATTAGAGGAGCGCGGCAGCTCGGGAAGAAGAGTAACAAAACTCACTACTATTACCACCCTCCGCACCACCTCCATCCCCAAATCAATAAGGGAAGGAGCGAGAGTCAGAGCCCGGTGTAACTCACTCAAAGAACACAACTCTTAAGACTGAGCCTAACTCCTGAGTGTGAAACCTAGATCCAACATTCTTCCCAGGGGAAGCTAGAGCTAGGGAAGTGATCGAAAAAGAGATCTGGGAAGGTAGCACTGACGTGAAGTGAGTTTGAGGCAATAAAAATAAATACGATTATTTTTTGAAAACAAAAACACATGTTTACCAAATTATCCAACCGGCAACTCTCATAGCGAAGGAAGATAAACCTTTCGAGAGCGGGAGCAATAATCTTACATATCCTTAAAGCGTTGAGATATGAATAACCGTGTTCAGTAACATAAACAGAGGGGTGAAAACGAAAGGAATTGTGGTACTCAGGTCCCAAGCGAAAGTGGTTTGTGGAACAACAAAGCATGGTTGGCAATAGGTCAAGAAGAACGAAGTAGGGACATAGAGACGGCGCGAAACAAGGAGGGAAGCAGACAAAAGGGTGAGAAAAAAAGAGGGCGAAACACATGGAGCGAACGGGAAAGAGGAGTAGGCTGCAGCAGGAGGGGGGGATCAAGGTCCATAATATAGTATACTGAGTTTTGATGAGATGACAAGACGCGAAAGAACATAGTTTTGGTACCTCAGATATAAATATTTTTTTTTTCACGAGTGAAAGTCGTCAGTGCTTGGCTCCGCTGACTAGTTTGACAGTGAAAGTACTAAATTAAACACCAGGGGGCGATTTTTCTTTCCTTCAAACTCGTGTTGGGGTTTTAAAAACTGGTTAATGACCCAAGGCTATCTTTCACATGCAGGGAGAGAGGAGGAGGGACGAGAGGAAAGGGACAGGGTGGGACAACGGGGGGCAAGGGCCGGGGGGAGGGTGGGAAGGGCCGCGCAGCGCGAGGGGGTGGGGGGGGGCATATAATTTTTTTCTGGCCGTGCCAGTAAGGAAAGAGGGAAAAAGATTCCTCAGGGGGGGAAACACTGAAATCCAAGAACGAGAAGTGCAGTGGGCGGTGCAGAAGTGGGCAGGAGTATGCTGAGTAATTGTTGGCGGAGCTTTGCTGGCAAAGGAAGTGAGAATGGAATAGACGGAGAAGAGAAAGGAAAGGCGATGTGAGTTAGGGCATGGGGCAGGTTTATTCTGGTGCTACGTGCGCGGGTGGGATACGAGTAAGGGCAGCAGGGTCGGTGGTGGGCTGGTGGGTAGGGGGGGGATTTGGTGGGGACGTAGGCAGGAAGCATCGGAATAGTGAAAAAGAGATTATGAAAAAAAAAAAACAAAAAAACTATGAAATGATAGAATAAACCAAACACCATCACACATATCATGATGGACTCATTATTCTTAATTCGTTTAAAATTAAGCCAAAATATGGAATTCAATATTAAGGAGGGGAGGGCCTGTATGTAAAACTTTATACCAATTTCAAACAATAACGAACCAAACGCCCAATTTCATTTCATAAACCGCGAATAATTTAAAAACATAAACCCCCGAATAATATACTACTAAAATATTAAATTAGCCACAAACTAAGTACGCAACTATTGTTTTAAGATCTAATGATTGCCTTCCTAAGGCTATGGGATCGGACTATCGGATATGCATGGCGAAACAAAAAATTTGATCTATTCGATGTAACTGTGTTGAGATTCTATCATTAATGTTCAATAATTCATGTAAAATAGAATGGTATATTCAAGTAGATATCTGGTGAGCTTTGGTTAAAAATTGAAAGATGGAGATCAAATGTTTATCTGAAATAAGTGAGGGAAAAATCGGGGAAGATGAGGGATGAACAGCAAGGGGCGGAGGGTGTATCTGAGGTCTGTCCAGGTCTATGTAGCGTATTGAATTCTGGGTATCAGTCTTAGTTTTTTTTTTTTTTTTTTTTTTTTTTTTTTTTGTTGCTATTTTTGTTTTTTTTTTTCTTTCTTTAAATATTCTTTGTTTTCTTTTCTCTCCTTTCTTTGCCTTTCCTTTCCTTCTCCTTTTCATTTTTTTAATTTCCTTCAGTCTTTTATTTCGAAGATGTCACTTTTCTTTTTTTCTTTTGTTCTTTTTGCTTTTTTCTTTCCAGTTTCTCTTCAATTCGAATTCCACTATTTCATTCACATTCCAATTGCATTCCATCCATTTTCCTTTCCTCTCAATTTCAGATCTCCTTTTGTTATTAGCACGAACAACAGATATTTGTTTTACGATTGTTTTTTATTAAAGTTAATTTTTTTTAAAGGTATACGAATAGAGGCTTAGCACCATCAGTCCGTTGATGTGGCCGCCATGTCAGCAGATGGCAGGAACAAAAAGGAGGACATTGTTCTGCCATCTTCTAACCACAGGGCCGTCCAAGCTTTTGTGTATTAAAGGGCGCCAGCACATCAGCTGTGATCACCGATGCATGCACTGCCGCTACAGTAACCCGTCAGTTTCGAATTGAGGGAGGGCGGGGGATCAAAGAGGTACCACTAATAATTATATGGGTAATCTAGATGTGCAATAAGCGATTTTTTAGTGCACCCAAAAGTTTCCATGAGCGAACCATTC